>NC_056444.1:37528727-37828727 GCF_018296145.1 Oncorhynchus tshawytscha
TGGAATAAACTCATGAGTTAGCTAGTACCACCATAGCTGTGGAGCAGGTATGACAGAGATGATGATGGCAGGTGGACCAGGTACGACAGATGATAATGACAGGTGGAGCAGGTACGACAGAGATGATGACAGGTGGACCAGGTACGACAGAGGATGGCAGGTGGACCAGGAACGACAGAGGATGGCAGGTGGATGTGGATCAGGAACGACAGAGGATGGCAGGTGGATGTGGACCAGGTACGACAGAGATAATGACAGGTGGACCAGACCAGGTACGACAGAGATAATGACAGGTGGACCAGACCAGGTATAATGACAGGTGGACCAGACCAGGTATAATGACAGGTGGACCAGACCAGGTATAATGACAGGTGGACCAGACCAGGTATAATGACAGGTGGACCAGACCAGGTATAATGACAGGTGGACCAGACCAGGTATAATGACAGGTGGACCAGACCAGGTATAATGACAGGTGGACCAGGTGGATCCTTATTTCTCTGGTGCAATATCAAAAACCAACTCCATTATTCAACTCTATTACGTCATTAATTATTCATTTACATTAATTACACAGACTTTTCTTAATGACTATGTAGCAACAATGTTACTGTAGTAATGACAGTGTTATTACAGGTTCCACAGGTAGAAGAGAAACTTCATTTGAAGTGTTGCCAGGTTGATTATGATGTGGTATAGGTGTGACGTAGTACAAGTGTGTGTGTGTTCCACTCACCTTTCTCTTAGCCCTGCGTCTCTCTGCTCTCCTTCTGGTCTTCTCCTCCTCACTGAACTCCTCCTCCCCACTCAGGACCTCTCCACCCGCGGCTGGACCTGGACCCCCTCTTCCTCCTCTTCCTCCTCCCCGCTCCATCTCCTCCTGCTCACCTGGCCCATCTAGAAACACACATAACCAGAGATCGAACACAAATTAACCAAAGAAAACACTTGTGTTTGTTTGGTGTTACTTTTGTAACATGATCTTTACAGGTTGGTCTCACTGAGAAAGGTAGAGGCTTTGGAGGAGGAGAACAAAGAGAACAGGGAGGAGAAAGAGACAGAGGAAGAGGAGGAGAAAGAGGAGGAGGAGGAGAACAAAGAGAACAGGGAGGAGAAAGAGAGAGGAAGAGGAGGAGAAAGATGAGGAGGAAGAGGTGGAGGCAGCAGCCCAGATATATCAATGTTTGAATGGATTGGGTGGATTGGATTGGAGTGGATGGATTTCCAGGGATACACAACATCCTGAAATATATATAGATGTTGTTGTTAGAAAGAATACTATATTTCCCTTGACGTAGTGATGCTGAATGTAAGAAATGTCTCAACATACCCCACTCTCCCCTACAGGTTAGTCTCATTGAGATGGAGACTGGAGGGAAAAGAGAAGGAATAAAGAGGACAGGGAGGAGAAGAGAGAACACAGTACAGTGCACATGCTGCTAGAGACTCTCCTTTGGGTGGAAACATATTGGACCAGTGGATCCGTACAGGAAGTGTATCGTTACCTTACCAACAAGAAATTAGACTCTTCCCCCTCCCCACAACACACTCATATAGTGCATCCCAAATGGCACCCTATATTATATATTTCACTATTTTGGGTCATAGTCAGAATTAGTGCACTATATAGGGAATAGGGTGACATTTGGAACACACCTTAACAAAAAGGTTCAATCCAGACCAACTGTAGCTTGTTGAGGGCAGCACAGACAGATCAGAACCTTGCCCTTAAACACCCCCCTGTCTGCCACCTGGGTGGTTCCCTTACCGGACCCTGATAACCTCCTGTACCTTGTGCTCAAGGTCTTTGTCCCAAATGGAGCCCTATTCCCTATGTAGTGCACCACTTTTAACCAGGGCCCATAGTTTCAATAGTAGTGCACTACATAGAGAAAAGGGTGCCATTTAAGAAGCAGCCTAGACCTATTGGTGCTGGGCCTGGCAGGGTCCATAGTATTCCTGCACACAGGGAAGCTGCCTACAATGGTTTCATTCTTTATTTCCATCAGCGTCCTTGTTTCTGGCTTATTCACTCAAGCCTCACAATCAGGATCGCTCATTCATTCAGTTTCATTTCAAGTGAAACCCATTTGAGTTCTGGGGAAACTTTTAGAAACTGGAAGGTACTTCCTGATCTCTTCAAATAAGAAACTCATTTCCGTGTCAAAACTTGTCAGTGCCCTACTTAACAACCCTCATCTAAACGTCTCATATTAGTTTTGTGTCTTTTTTTCCATACATTTTTACTGAGCCTATGTTAGAATGAAACAATGACTGAAACACGACTTACTAAGAAACAAGTCTACACTGGGAGTCAGGAAGCACGTACAGGGAGTGGATCTTTAATAACTAAACAAGGGGTACCATCTATACTGGGAGTCAGGAAGCACGTACAGGGAGTGGATCTTTAATAACTAAACAAGGGTTACCATCTACACTGGGAGTCAGGAAGCACGTACAGGGAGTGGATCTTTAATAACTAAACAAGGGGTACCATCTACACTGGGAGTCAGGAAGCACGTACAGGGAGTGGATCTTTAATAACTAAACAAGGGGTACCATCTACACTGGGAGGGAGTCTGTGGAGTGGAAGTTACCATCTATACTGGGAGTCAGGAAGCACGTACAGGGAGTGGATCTTTAATAACTAAACAAGGGTTACCATCTACACTGGGCAGTCAGTGGAAGGGGTACCATCACTGGGAGTCAGGAAGCACGTACAGGGAGTGGATCTTTAATAACTAAACAAGGGGTACCATCTACACTGGGAGTCAGGAAGCACGTACAGGGAGTGGATCTTTAATAACTAAACAAGGGTACCATCTACACTGGGAGTCAGGAAGCACGTACAGGAGTGGATCTTTAATAACTAAACAAGGGGTACCATCTATACTGGGAGTCAGGAAGCACGTACAGGGAGTGGATCTTTAATAACTAAACAAGGGGTACCATCTATACTGGGAGTCAGGAAGCACGTACAGGGAGTGGATCTTTAATAACTAAACAAGGGGTACCATCTACACTGGGAGTCAGGAAGCACGTACAGGGAGTGGATCTTTAATAACTAAACAAGGGGTACCATCTATACTGGGAGTCAGGAAGCACGTACAGGGAGTGGATCTTTAATAACTAAACAAGGGGTACCATCTACACTGGGAGTCAGGAAGCACGTACAGGGAGTGGATCTTTAATAACTAAACAAGGGGTACCATCTATACTGGGAGTCAGGAAGCACGTACAGGGAGTGGATCTTTAATAACTAAACAAGGGGTACCATCTATACTGGGAGTCAGGAAAGTGGATCTTTAATAACTAACCAAGGGGTACCATCTATACTGGGAGTCAGGAAGCACGTACAGGGAGTGGATCTTTAATAACTAAACAAGGGTTACCATCTATACTGGGAGTCAGGAAGCACGTACAGGGAGTGGATCTTTAATAACTAAACAAGGGTACCATCTACACTGGGAGTCAGGAAGCACATTTGACTGGGAGTGGATCTTTAATAACTAAACAAACCATCTATACTGGGAGTCAGGAAGCACGTACAGGAGTGGATCTTTAATAACTAAACAAGGGTTACCATCTACACTGGGAGTCAGGAAGCACGTACAGGGAGTGGATCTTTAATAACTAAACAAGGGGTACCATCTACACTGGGAGTCAGGAAGCACGTACAGGGAGTGGATCTTTAATAACTAAACAAGGGGTACCATCTACACTGGGAGTCAGGAAGCACGTACAGGGAGTGGATCTTTAATAACTAAACAAGGGGTACCATCCACTGGGAGTCAGGAAGCACGTACAGGGAGTGGATCTTTAATAACTAAACAAGGGGTACCATCTATACTGGGAGTCAGGAAGCACGTACAGGGAGTGGATCTTTAATAACTAAACAAGGGGTACCATCTATACTGGGAGTCAGGAAGCACGTACAGGGAGTGGATCTTTAATAACTAAACAAGGGGTACCATCTACACTGGGAGTCAGGAAGCACGTACAGGGAGTGGATCTTTAATAACTAAACAAGGGGTACCATCTACACTGGGAGTCAGGAAGCACGTACAGTGGATCTTTAATAACTAAACAAGGGTACCATCTACACTGGGAGTCAGGAAGCACGTACAGGGAGTGGATCTTTAATAACTAAACAAGGGGTACCATCTATACTGGGAGTCAGGAAGCACGTACAGGGAGTGGATCTTTAATAACTAAACAAGGGGTACCATCTATACTGGGAGTCAGGAAGCACGTACAGGGAGTGGATCTTTAATAACTAAACAAGGGGTACCATCTACACTGGGAGTCAGGAAGCACGTACAGGGAGTGGATCTTTAATAACTAAACAAGGGTACCATCTATACTGGGAGTCAGGAAGCACGTACAGGGAGTGGATCTTTAATAACTAAACAAGGGGTACCATCTATACTGGGAGTCAGGAAGCACGTACAGGGAGTGGATCTTTAATAACTAAACAAGGGGTACCATCTATACTGGGAGTCAGGAAGCACGTACAGGGAGTGGATCTTTAATAACTAAACAAGGGGTACCATCTATACTGGGAGTCAGGAAGCACGTACAGGAGTGGATCTTTAATAACTAAACAAGGGGTACCATCTATACTGGGAGTCAGGAAGCACGTACAGGGAGTGGATCTTTAATAACTAAACAAGGGTTACCATCTACACTGGGAGTCAGGAAGCACGTACAGGGAGTGGATCTTTAATAACTAAACAAGCATAGACCAGAACGAGACACACGCGTTGTACAGCCATGGAACACAAACAGAGTCAATAACACCTGGGAAGGAACCAAAGGGATGACTAATATAGGGAAGGTAATCAGGGAGATGATGGAGTCCAGGTGAGTCTGATGAGGCGCTGATGTGCATAACAATGGTGACAGGTGTGCGTAATAATGAGCCTGACGACCTCGAGCCCAGGGAGGGAGTATACGTGACACAAGCAGCAACTGTGTTGGACTAAAACAAAATCTGGTGCGAAATGAAAACCACATGTTGTGTATCTGGTTCCCAAGGCCAACAGAGAAGCTGTTTGTGTTACACTACTTTGATAGGGAAAGACTTTACCTCCCCCTCTCTCTCTTTGCCATGATCTCAGTCTCTCTCTCTGCCATGCTCTCAGTCTCACTCCCTCTGCCACTCCTTCTCTCTCTGCCATGCTTTCAGTCTCTCTCTCTCAATTCAATGGGTTTTATTGGCATGGGGAACATACTGTATGTTTACATTGGGTTTTATTGGCATGGGGAACATACTGTATGTTTACATTGGGTTTTATTGGCATGGGGAACATACTGTATGTTTACATTGGGTTCTATTGGCATGGGGAACATACTGTATGTTTACATTGGGTTCTATTGGTTTACATTGGGTTTTATTGGCAGGACATACTGTTTATGTTTACATTGGGTTTTATTGGCATGGGGAACATACTGTATGTTTACATTGGGTTTTATTGGCATGGGGAACATACTGTATGTTTACATTGGGTTTTATTGGGTTTTATTGGCATGGGGAACATACTGTATGTTTACATTGGGTTTTATTGGGGAACATACTGTATGTTTACATTGGGTTCTATTGGCATGGGGAACATACTGTATGTTTACATTGGGTTTTATTGGCATGGGGAACATACTGTATGTTTACATTGGGTTTTATTGGCATGGGGAACATACTGTATGTTTACATTGCCAAAGCAAGTGAAATAAACAAACAAAAGTGAGAAGAAACTAATTGAACAACGTCAACAAAAAATGATTCGAAATTACAACTCAAAAAGGTTGAAAAAATATAGACATTTAGACAAGTGTTATTATCAGCTATATTTAGCAATGTGCAAATATGTGTAGTACGAATAGCGGGGGACGATAAACAGATAAATATTTGTGGTATTTATAATATTGTTTGTGCTCCACTGGCTTCCCTTTTCTCATGGTAACGAGCCACAAATCTCACTGCTGTGACTGCACACTGCGGTATTTCACATAGAACATATGGGTGTTATCAATGCTGGATTTGTTTTCAAATATTCTCTCTCTCTCTCAACAAAACAATGTCAATAAAAAAGAATGCCAGAAGACATGAAACAAAACAGAGGGCTAAAGGAATATGTTTGCCTTGTGATTCCATGCACCTCGGTCAGCCTGTGAGGTGACGGCAGCCAGAACAGATGTTTAGAGACGGAAGAACTGGGGTGCGTCCCAAATGAAACCCTATCCTCCACCACTCCCCTATGGCCCCTGGTCGAAGGAAGTGCACTAAATAGGGAAATGGTGCCATTTGGGACTCAACCTTACAGAAGGATCCCTGTAAGTCCAGAAATAGAACCACCACCGACCAACCAGCAGCAGGCCTGTCGCCTGGGCCTGAGGAAGGAAGAGAAACTCAATCTGTTTGGCATTAGCAGTCAGACTCAAACACACCCAGAGAGGAGCAGCGGGAGAGAGGAGGAACGTGTGTGCGTGTGTGTGTGTGTGTGCGTGTGTGTGTGTGTGTGCCTGTGCGTGTGTGTGTGTGTGTATGCGTGTGTGTGTGCGTGTGTGCCTGTGTGTGCCTGTGTGTGCCTGTGTGTGCGTGTGTGTGCTTGTGTGTGCCTGTGTGTGCCGTGTGTGTGCCTGTGTGTGCCTGTGTGTGTGTGTGTGTGCCTGTGTGTGTGTGCCTGTGTGTGTGTGTGCCTGTGTGTGTGTGTGCCTGTGTGTGTGCGTGTGTGCCTGTGTGTGTGTGTGTGTGTGCCTGTGTGTGTGTGCCTGTGTGTGTGTGTGCCTGTGTGTGTGTGTGTCTGTGTGTGTGTGTGTATGCGTCCGTGCGTGTGACCTCTGGGACCCAACAGGCCTATAAGTAATAGGATGTTATTTTACATTATGTAAAGGCCTCTGTGTTATTCCCAGCAGAAACAGTTTGTGCATGTATTCGGCAGGTGTTTATGTGGCTGTACGGGCCCACAACATTTCACAAGGCAAGCTGAAGTCGACACCCCTTCATCGGTTATTGGTCAACAGTAGGGATTCTTCAATGAAGTGTCTGTTAGAACACTCATTTATAGAACACTCATTTCCTAGCGGTTTAGGGCATTGAGCCAGTAACCGAAAGGTCGCTGGTTCGAATCCCTAAGCCGGAAAGGTGGACAAATCTGCCGTTCTGCCCTTGAGCAAGGCAGTTAGCCAACAACAAGGCAGCCCCCTGCACCTCTCTGATTCAGAGGGGTTGGGTTAAATGTGGAAGACACATTTCGGTTAAATACATTCAGATGTACAACTGACTAGGTATCCCCTTTCCCTTCCCCTTGAAAAATAATGCACCAAACATCTTAGTTAAATGTACAATTGTTTGACTAAGATCTCCTTAAAAAAAAAAAGTCCAAATGAATGACAGATTTCATGAGTTTGATGAATTCTAACTATTTTGAGGAAGTGTATACTGGCTACGGCGACTCGAGATGAACAAAACGTACTATTACCGTTTTCTGTTTCTTTTAAGCAAAGGTCTTTTAAGGGAGTACGCGAGCACACTCGTTCGGTTCACCTGGCAGAGTTGGGCTAGGCGCCAGCTGAACCAAAGCATGCCGAAGCCCTATCGGCCCTGGGCAAAAGTAGTGCACTATAAAGGGAACAGGGAGCCATTTGAGATGCAGACCAACTCAACTCCAACCATGACAAATCTACTCAAAACAGCCTCAAACAACCTCATCTTGACGCAAGTGTTAAACCATGTGTGGAATGAGATATTGTCCATCTTCATAATGGAGTAATCAAGCTGCAAAGTTAGCAGAGGAAAAGGGCCTGATCCAACCAGTATGTTTGCTTCTCACAAGGACAGAGAGCTAAGCCTGCATGCCGTTGTCAGCACTTCTGACTGGCTGGCTGACTTCTGGGCTCTTGTTCCGTAAGGTGAAACGTTCAGAACATTGCAGATAGAAATGCAATGAATAATATAGAGCATGCCCTATTCGACATGATAGATAGACAATCCTATCTACACAATGCATTTCTATCAGAACATTCTGGAATGTTGGATTACCTCGGTCAACAACGGCTCACTCCCCTTAAACACACAACGGCTCCTCCATGGGGCATGTTCAGTAGTCACAAAACTGGGGAAACTGGAAGGTACTTCCTGATCTCTTCAAATAAGAAACTCATTTCCGTTTCAAAACTTTTCAGTGCCCTACTTAACGACCCTCGTCTAAACATCTCATATTAGTTTATATTAGTTAGTTTTGTGTCTTTGTTTCCATCAATTCTTACTGAGCCTATGTTAGAAATAAACAATGACTGAAACACGACTTACACTGCTAAGAAACAAGCAGCAGCATTGTCAGAAAAACCACCCTTCTTTCTTGTGCGATATGAAAACCATGTTGTGTATCTGGTTCCCAAGGCCAGCAGAGAAGCTGTTTGTCTTACACTACTTTGATAGGGAAGGACTTTACCTCCCCCTCTCTCTCTTCTCTCTCTGCCATGCTCTCAGCCTCACTCCCTCTGCCACTCCTTCACTCTCTGCCATGCTCTCAGTCTCTCTCTCTGCCATGCTCTCAGTCTCTCTCTCTTTGCCATGCTCTCAGTCTCTCTCTCTTCCATGCTCTCAGTCTCTCTCTCTTTGCCATGCTCTCAGTCTCACTCCCTCTGCCACTCCTTCTCTCTCTGCCATGCTCTCAGTCTCTCTCTCTCTGCCATGCTCTCAGTCTCTCTCTCTTTGCCATGCTCTCAGTCTCTCTCTCTTTGCCATGATCTGTCTCTCTCTCTCTGCCATGCTCTCAGTCTCTCTCTCTGCCATGCTCTCAGTCTCTCTCTCTTTGCCATGATCTCAGTCTCTCTCTCTGCCATGCTCTCAGTCTCTCTCTCTGCCATGCTCTCAGTCTCTCTCTCTGCCATGCTCTCAGTCTCTCTCTCTGCCATGCTCTCAGTCTCTCTCTCTGCCATGCTCTCAGTCTCTCTCTCTGCCATGCTCTCAGTCTCTCTCTCTCTGCCATGATCTCAGTCTCTCTCTCTTTGCCATGCTCTCAGTCTCTCTCTCTGCCATGCTCTCAGTCTCTCTCTCTTTGCCATGCTCTCAGTCTCTCTCTCTGCCATGCTCTCAGTCTCTCTCTCTTTGCCATGCTCTCAGTCTCTCTCTCTGCCATGCTCTCAGTCTCTCTCTCTTTGCCATGCTTCAGCCTCTGCCATCTCAGTCTCTCTCTCTGCCATGCTCTCAGTCTCTCTCTCTCTGCCATGCTCTCAGTCTCTCTCTCTGCCATGCTCTCAGTCTCTCTCTCTGCCATGCTCTCAGTCTCTCTCTCTTTGCCATGCTCTCAGTCTCTCTCTCTGCCATGCTCTCAGTCTCTCTCTCTGCCATGCTCTCAGTCTCTCTCTCTTTGCCATGATCTCAGTCTCTCTCTCTGCCATGCTCTCAGTCTCTCTCTCTGCCATGCTCTCAGTCTCTCTCTCTGCCATGCTCTCAGTCTCTCTCTCTTTGCCATGATCTCAGTCTCTCTCTTTGCCATGCTCTCAGTCTCTCTCTCTGCCATGCTCTCAGTCTCTCTCTCTTTGCCATGCTCTCAGTCTCTCTCTCTTTGCCATGCTCTCAGTCTCTCTCTCTGCCATGCTCTCAGTCTCTCTCTCTTTGCCATGCTCTCAGTCTCTCTCTCTGCCATGCTCTCAGCCTCTGCCATGCTCTCAGTCTCTCTCTCTTTGCCATGCTCCAGTCTCTCTCTCTTTGCCATCTCTCAGTCTCTCTCTCTGCCATGCTCTCAGTCTCTCTCTCTTTGCCATGATCTCAGTCTCTCTCTCTTTGCCATGCTCTCTCTCTCTCTCTGCCATGCTCTCAGTCTCTCTCTCTGCCATGCTCTCAGTCTCTCTCTCTTTGCCATGATCTCAGTCTCTCTCTTCCATGCTCTCAGTCTCACTCCCTCTGCCACTCCTTCTCTCTCCCTCTTCTGCCCCACTCTTCTGCCACCCTTTCTCTGCCTCCCTCAATTTAATTCAAAGGAATTAATTGGCATGGAAACATACTCTGTTTACATTGCCAAAGCAGGTGAAATAAACAAGTGAGAAGAAACTAATTGAACAACATCAAACAAAAAGCTATTTGAAATGAACAGTAAACATTGCACTTAAAAAGGTTGAAAAAAATAGACATTTCAAGTGTTGTATTATCAGCTGTTTTAACAATGTGTAAATAGTTGTAGTTCGAATAGCGGGGGACGATAAACAGATAAATATTGGTGGTATTTATCTCTCTCTCTCTCTCTCTCTCTCTCTCTCTGTATGCCTGTGGTTTCCTGCCACTCAGAGACAAAGTACCCCTCCCCCCATCACCCATAATGCCTTAGGCTGACAGACCAGAGAAGAAGACAGAAAACATAGCTTATTATCGGGATTGTGAACGTTTATGAGGTAGGCCCTTTTATTTCTTATGATTTCTGACTGCATTAGGCTATCAAGCTTCCTTCTCTGCCCACCACCCCCCTGGGGTTGACGTATTATTTGCACTACAAGCTCGAGGGTCCGATCGGCTATGATGGCTAAATTTGACTGAACAAGTCGTTCTAGCAGCGCGGTAAATTGTTCAAGATCTGCTTCGCCATTGGGTAAAATAAGAGATACTGTGTTATGCAGGCTATCTCCACAAATTTCCAACTGTAAGACATCACGTGGTTCGCCATAATCTCTTGCCGTCTCTAACAGATCGTTTAGAGTGTCCATTATCATCATGTAAAATACCACATAGTCAAGATTCTGATTCACCCATAGGAAATTGAAAAACTGTCGAATCTCTGTATTGTTGAATTTATTCCTGTACACAACCCTGACACGTCTATCAAGACCATCTGCCGCCAGATTTATTAGACAATTTTCCAATTCCCCAAAAACATCTTGAGGCGTTTCAGACTCTACGGACCTGGGCGTTGCTGGTTGGTCTATCGCTGTTGGGGTTGCAGGGGTCAAAAATGTCTGACTCTCGTTCATCCGATTAATTAAGGTTATGAGGGCTTCGGGAATCTGGGATAACATGATTTCATCTAACGATCCTGACTCGTTCATACGTTTAATAACTTCTAGGAGTTCGGCTGGAATCTGGGCTAAGAGGCTTTCAACTGTCTCCCCTTGTTGCGGTAGTTCTGCCATTTTTGGATAATTAAGGGTGTTCGTTTTTTGTTGGGGTCTTTCTGTAATGGTTGGTGTTACATGTATGATTTTAGCGTCTGTATTTGCGTTTTTTAATGGGGTTGCTGTTTAACATGCGTGGAATTGTTCTATGCCAGAATAACATATCGTCTCTGTACTGTCTCTCAATTAAATCCCCCAGTCGTTTGTATAGCAAAACATTCCTCGATTTCAAAGCCCTGGAAAATAATGTGAAAAACCTTTCTTGTTCGGCTGCAGGTACTGAGGCCGTAGAATTGTCTGGGTCGATAAGGTTGGCCGCATCACAGAATAGCTGGTCGTCAACATCTGACATGTCATTAAAAACAGGTCTCTCGGGTGTTTCCTTGGGAATGTTCGGGCGCCGGAATCCCCCAGCTCTAGATGTATGTGGCCGTCTGTGACGTTTTCGCCGGGGGCGGAGTCTGAATGAAAATAATACATACAAAATTACGTTATTAGATATAAAAAATATGTTAGATACATAAAATGTCAAATACCTTTCGGTATAATAATATATATTAACAATACATAGTTAAAATACCTCGGCTTTTTTGGCGCTTGTTCTGACGAATTGATGATCCTGAGGGCTCTAGACTTTTTTCCTCTAGCATTCCAGATTCTGCAGGGGCTGTCTCCGGGCAGTCTGAAAAAAACATTATTTGTCCTTGTTTTAACATATGCTATCAACAGAGGTATAACTAATAAAAAGGCTTATAACTAATAACAAAATGTATAATGATCTCATACCGTGTCCCTGGAGCGCCGGATCGTAAAGCCAAAGTTCCCGGCCCAACAGTATTTCCCGGTTGGTGTTGAATCTGAGCAATGTACTTGGGCCACAGTTATTCGTTGCCTGTTGGGGTCTGGAATATGTCGGGAGGAGTCGAAGTTCCCTGTATTCGAGGGAGTTTGAAAAATCGCTCGTACAGAACGGTAGAATTGCCAAGTCCCCAGTGTCAGATGTCCATAACGAATCCTTTATCATTCGTGGCTGTATGTCGGCTGTAAATACATAAAATAGTTTTTAAATACACACACTATTTTTTTATTTTTATATATAAATATTCTTGGGTATGTGTTTAATTAGAAGGACTTACAACGTAAAAAGGCCGATGGCGACTGACTGCCCGATTTTTGCTCCTGTGAACCACCCTCATGTTGCTCCAGATCCGGTAAATCGCGTAAAAGCTGCGTAAATGTTTGGGATTCTAACCACCGTTAGACAATATTAAGCGTTATACGGTATATATATATATATACACTTTTTAACTTTATTGTACTATTTGAAATATCAAATAACTAGGGTTTAATATTACAATAATATTAATCAAATCTTAAAATATCATTTTTTTTCATTTACCCACCTCCAGAAATATCCATTATGAGAGATTCACTTATTCAGAATATATTTTTAATCTGTCCAAGACAGCTAAATATTCGGGCCTTTGGGGTTTGCTTACAAAGCAGTGCTTGCAGCGTTAAATAGTTCTGTCCTGCTATCGAAAAGTACGGAATGAGTTTCTGGGGAGAGATGTATGCAACCCCCGCTGTATGTTTTTGGTTTAGAGGCCAAAAGGCTGTGAACCCCATAGAGGCCTTTCTGTCTGCAATGTTCCATTCCATTGACAATGTCCTTTGAATGTTGCCTTTGTGTCAAGGTTTTAACAAACCACTGTGAATCTCAACAGACTGTGACCACAGGAAAGACGCTCTTTCAAGGCCTACTCAGGATGCTCATCCATCAGGGAGAGGAAATTCAACGGTGGGAAGGCTTAACATCAACAGACCCCTTGACTTTTTCCACATTTTGTTACGTTACAGCCTTATTCTAAAACGAATTTCAAAAAACATTCTCTGCAATCTACACACAATACCCCATAATGACAAAGCGAAAACAGGTTTTTAGATTTTTTTGCAAATGTATAAAAACAGAAATAGCTTATCTGCATAAATATTCAAAACAATTAATTTAATACATTTTAGAATAAGGCTGTAACGTAACAAAATGTGGAAAAAGTCAAGGGGTCTGAATACTTTCTGAAGATTTTCTGAAGATTTTGCTGCGAAGAGACAGAAACATTCGATAATTTGTTTTGTTACTGTCAATATGTAAACTCAAAAAAAGAAACGTCCCTTTATCAGGACCCTGTCTTTCAAAGATAAATAGTAAAAATCCAAATAACTTCACAGATCTTCATTGTAATGGGTTTAAACACTGTTTCCCATGCTTGTTCAATGAACCATAAACAATTAATGAACATGCACCTGTGGAACGGTCGTTCAGACACTAACAGCTCACAGACGGTAGGCAATTAAGGTCACAGTTATGAAAACTTAGGAAACTAAAGAGGCATTTCTACATTTCTACGAACTCTGAAAAACACCAAAAGAAAGATGCCCAGGATCCCTGCTCATCTGTGTGAATGTGCCTTAGGTATGCTGCAAGGAGGCATGAGGACTGCAGATGTGGCCAGGGCAATACATTTCAATGTCCGTACTGTGAGACGCCTAAGACAGCGCTACAGGGAGACGGACGGACAGCTGATCGTCCTCGCAGTGGCAGACCACGTGTAACAACACCTGCACAGGATCGGTACATCCGAACATCACACCTGCGGGACAGGTACAGGATGGCAACAACAACTGCCCGAGATACCCCAGGAACGGACAATCCCCCCATCAGTGCTCAGACTGTCTGTAATAGGCTGAGAGAAGCTGGACTGAGGGCTTGTAGGCCTGTTGGAAGGCAGGTCCTCACCAGACATCACCGGCAACACGTCGCCTATGGGCACAAACCCACTGTCGCTGGACCAGAGAGGACTGGCAAAAAGTGCTTTTCACTGACAATTCGTGGTTTTGTCTCACCAGGGGTGATTGTCGGATTCGCGTTTATTTATGAAGGAATGAGCGTTACACTGAGGCCTGTACTCTGGAGCGTTATCAATTTGGAGGTGGAGGGTCCGTCATGATCTGGGGCGGTGTGTCACAGCATCATCGGACTGAGCTTGTTGTCAATGCAGACAATCTCAACGCTGTGCGTTACAGGGAAGACATCTTCCTCCCTCATGTGGTACCCTTCCTGCAGGCTCATCCTGACATGACCCTCCAGCATGACACTGCCACCAGCCATACTGCTCGTTCTGTGTGTGATTTCCTGCAAGACAGGAATGTCAGTGTTCTGCCTTGGCCATCTCAATCCCATTGAGCACATCTGGGACCTGTTGGATCGGAGGGTGAGGGCTCGAGCCATTCCCCCCAGAAATGTCTGGGAACTTGCAGGTGCCTTGGTGGAAAAGTGGGGTAACATCTCACTCCAAGAACTGATAAATCTGGTGCAGTCCATGATGAGGAGATGCACTGCAGTACTTAATGCCGCTTGTGGCCTCACCAGATACCGACTGTTACTTTTGATTTTGACCCCCCCCCCCTTTGTTCAGGGACACATTATTAAATTTCTGTTAGTCACATGTCTGTGGAAATTGTTCAGTTTACGTCTCAGTTGTTGAATCTTGTTATGTTCATACAAATATTTACACCTGTTAAGTTTGCTGAAAATAAACGCAGTTGAAAGTGAGAGGACGTTTCTTGTTTTGCTGAGTTTAGCTTGTTTTTGGTCCTAAGTCCAGGAATGTCTGAAGAATTGCAACATTTACCTGGAGCTAACTCTGCAAATATCACTGCTGGGTTATTTAAAAAGTCATAGTCAATCCATTAATAATATAATAACACTCTTAGCGAAAATGTTTATCTTTAATTTACAATCTGTAGAACGTCTGAGAATAGAAAGGTTCAGAACTTTTGTGAAACATCACAGCACAATTGAAAAATAGATGGCAAATACAAATAGGATTGTGTTCAGAGATAGATGGGAGGGGTTGAGTGGAGCTGAAGAATGGGACTAAAAACAACAAGATAACTACTGTAACCTATACCGTGTCTGTAAATTGTATATAATATGTGTAAGCTGGAAGTAGACGCCTATGAGTTGTCCATTCATTTACTCCAATTAGGGGAGGGATGGTAGGGTTAGTGGAAATATATATACTATACAGTACATGCATATAAAAAATGTATGGGGGATTGGAAATCATTCAGGGATTGTTGGAAAGCTCAGATTCTCCAATTGTTAAGGGAATCCCTATTATTTACCTCCATCACCAGATTATAATGGGGAGAAAATCAGAGCTGTAGGCCTACATTGTTTAACTTGGCTAAGGCTCTGTAGACTATATGGTTAATCGTTTCTGGCAATGGCATTGGTCACAATCTGCCACAATAGCGATGTTGCCCACTATATGAGGGGATAGTAGGCCTAGTTGGACAAGGTTATCTTAATGTTCACATGTTGGAAGTTAGAGGTAAATATGAATTATTTAATGAAAATTAAAACGTGACTAAAATGACTATGACTTAACACTAGACTAAAATTATCCAGAGTTTTAGTCAACTGGTAATATCTAAAACTATGAAGGATGAAATTACTAAAATGTCATTTAAAATGGCTGCCAAAATTAACACTGTTTATCACTCGAGGAATTGGTTGGGTATTTCATTCAATTTCTGGATGCACCCATGGTACCCTATCAGGCTGATAGTGAAGCAGAGCAGTTCTGATTCCTCCTCGAGAGTATCTTTGTGAATAGCTGGAGACCTGCTGTAAACAGTGAAAGAATATACCAAGGGGCATATCTCTAGTCTAGCCATAGATACGGTTGTTTTTGCTGTATGCCATAATTGAATAAGATTACCAATGGTTAGCTGGGATATATCCGTTAGCAGCTAACAATTTACAGTAACAGCAGCTCATTGATAAGCCAACAAACACTATTGTTGTTGTGGCTAGCTCACATAACTAACCCTAAATCTAAAGTAGAAATTGAGAAATATCACCTTATCTTGGCATTAAAGTGAGAATCCGTAGTTGGAACAATAACACATTTGGATCCCCACCTCTGTTTTGGTAACCAGCTGAGAGATATTTAATCACTCTCACATTCATAGGCAGAGCTATGGATGCAAGGAGGGACCATCCATGATATCAACATTATAGTTTTATCCGTGTTTTGAATCTATACAGTGTTGTTGTTTACATTGACCGTAACCAGGGCAGAGTCAATAAGGGACAGAACAGCAGGCAGGCTCGGGGTCAAGACAAGCCGAGGTTTGTAAACGGATCAGAGTCAGGCAGGTATAGAACAGCAGGCAGGCTAGGAGTCATGGCAGGCAGAATGGTCAGAACCGGGGAAACAGAACTTGAGAAAGCAAGTAGATGGGAAACCATACTGGTAAGACCTGACAAGACAAGACGGCGCCGGAGGAGATGGCAGCAGTTTTACGGGCTCCCAACCAATTGTGCTATTATGTGATTTTTTTCACTTTATTTGTAACTTATTTTGTACATAATGTTTCTTACGGCAAAAAAAGAGCTTCTGGAAATCAAGACAGCGATCACTCACCTCGGATTAGACAATTATTTTTTTCTACAACAAAGACGACGCACAAGACATTCTCCAAACACCCCACAGGACTGACATCCCCGTTATTTGCAAGAGGAAGCGACGCAGGTACAGAGGACAAAGAGCTGGATGCCTGGTCAGGACCTGGAGAAGGTGACTGGGAAAGCTGCCATTACCGTCAATACTACTCACCAACGTGCAATCATTGGACAATAAATTAGACGAGATACGATCACGAATATCCTACAAAAGGGACATCAAAAACTGTCATATCCTATGTTTCACAGAATCGTGGCTGAATGACGACATGCATACAGGCATGATTCCTGCTTACAAGCAGAAATTAAAGCAGGAAGCACCAGTGACTCAGTCTATAAAAAAAGTGGTCAGATGAAGCAGATGCTAAACTACAGGACTGTTTTTCTATCACAGACTGGAACATGTTCCGGTATTTTTCCGATGGCATTGAGGAGTACGCCACATCAGTCATTGGCTTTATCAATAAGTGCATCGAGGACGTCGTCCTCACAGTGACCGTGCGTACATACCCCAACCAGAAGCCATGGATTACAGGCAACATTTGTACTGAGCTAAAGGCTAGAGCTGCCGCTTTCAAGGTGTGGGACTCTAACCCGGAGGCTTACAAGAAATCCTGCTATGCCCTGCGACGAACCATCAAACAGGCAAAGCATCAATACAGGGCTAAGATTGAATCATACTACACAGGCTCCGAAGCTCGTCTTATGTGGCAGGGCTTGCAAACTATTACAGACTACATAGGGAAGCACAGCTGCGAGCTGCCCAGTGACACGAGCCTACCAGAAGAGCTTGATCAATTCTTTGCTCGCTTCGAGGCAAGCAACACTGAGGCATGCATGAGAGCATCAGATGTTCCAGATGACTGTGTGATCATGCTCTCCATTGCCGACGTGAGAAAGACCTTTAAACAGGTCAACATACACAAGGCTGCGGGGCCAGACGGATTACCAGGATGTGTGCTCCGGGCATGTGCTGACCAACTGGCAGGTGTCTTCACTGACATTTACAACATGTCCCTGATTGAGTCTTTAATACCAACATGTTTCAAGCAGACCACCATAGTCCCTGTGCCCAAGAACACAAATGCAACCTGCCAAATTACTACAGACCCGTAGCACTCACGTTCGTAGCCATGAAGTGCTTTGAAAGGTTGGTAAGGGCTCACATCAACACCATTATCCCAGAAACCCTAGACCCACTCCAATTTGCATACCGCCCAAACAGATCCACAGATGATGCAATCTCTATTGCACTCCACACTGCCATTTCCCACCTGGGTAAAAGGAACACTTACAGTGGGGAGAACAAGTATTTGACACACTGACGGTTTTCCTACTTACAAAGCATGTAGAGGTCTGTAATTTTTATCATAGGTACACTTCAACTGTGAGAGATGGAATCTAAAACAAAAATCCAGAAAATCACATTGTATGATTTTTAAGTAAGTAATTTGCATTTTATTGCATTTCGAGATCCCCGAAAGGTTCTACAGCTGCAACATCGAGATTATCCTGACTGGTTGCATCACTGCCTGGTACGGCAATTGCTCGGCCTCTGACAACAAGGCACTACAGGGGGTAGTGCGTGCGGCCCAGTACATCACTGGGGCTAAGCTGCCTGCCATCCAGGACCTCTACACTAGGTGGTGTCAGAGGAAGGCCCTAAAAATTGTCAAAGACCCCAGCCACCCCAGTCATAGACAGTTCTCTCTGCTACCGAATGGCAAGTGGTACTGGAGTGCCAAATCTAGGACAAAAAGGCTTCTCAACAGTTTTTACCCACAAGCCATAAGACTCCTGAACAGGTAATCAAATCTACCCAGACTATTTGCATTGTGTGCCCCGCCCAACACCCTATTTTTACGCTGCTGCTACTCTCTGTTTCTCATATATGCATAGTCACTTTAACTATACATTCATGTACATACTACCTCAATTGGACCGACCAACCTGTGCTCCTGCACAATGGCTAACCGGGCTATCTGCATTGTGTCCCACCACCCACCACCCCTCTTTTACGCTACTGCTACTCTCTGCTCATCATATATGCATAGTCACTTTAACCATATCTACATGTACATACTACCTCAATCAGCCTGACTAACCGGTGTCTGTATGTAGCCTCGTTACTTTTATAGCATCGCTACTGTTTATAGCCTGTCTTTTTACTGTTGTTTGTCTTTCTTTACTTACCTATTGTTCAACTAACACATTTTTTTGCACTATTGGTTAGAGCCTGTAAGTAAGCATTTCACTGTTGTATTCGGCGCACGTGACAAATAAACTTTGATTTGATTTGAACAGGCAACAGACAAACAGAGAACACAGGTAGAAATACACTGGGGATAATGAGGAAGATAGGCAACACCTGTAGGGGGTGGAGACAAGCACAAAGACAGGTGAAACAGATCAGAGTGTGACAGAACTAAGCTCTTGAGTTATAAGCTACACTCTTCATTCATTTGTAAGTCCAACTAAGGATTCTAGCTTCAATAGATTAATTAATAGCTATCAAGTAATAGATAAAGATGAATAGAAGTCGGATGAACTCCACAGGAGGTTGGTGGCACCTTAATTTGGGACGACGGGCTCATGGTAATGGCTGGAGCAGAATTAGTGGAATTTTATCAAATAGATCAAATACGTGGTTTCCATGTGTTTGATGCCATTCCATTAACTCCGTTCCAGCCATTATTATGAGCTGTCCTCCCCATGTCACGCCCTGGTCTTAGTATTTTGTGTTTTCTTTATTTATTTGGCCAGGCCAGGGTGTGACATGGGTTTATTTTGTGGTGTGTTTTTGTATTGGGGGTTTTTCGTAGGTTTTGGGATTGTGGCTTAGTGGGGTTTTCTAGTAAAGTCTATGGTTGCCTGAGGCGGTTCTCAATCAGAGGCAGGTGATTATCGTTGTCTCTGATTGGGAACCATATTTAAGGCAGCCATATTCTTTGAGTGTTTCGTGGGTGATTGTTCCTGTCTCTGTGTTTGTTTACACCAGATAGGCTCAGTCACTTTGGATTTTCTTTTTTCATTGTTTTGGAAGAGAAGAGAACGAGCGCCATTCTCCTTGCGGAGATGGTGCAAAATACATCAACACGGTCGGTCCCTGGGATTGGGCTGGCCAACACGATTCGGTTTGCTTGGAAGGAAAAGGAGTTGGAGCCTTTAGGACGGGAAACTTTTGGAAGGATAATATTGATGGGGATTCTAAAGCTGACGGTGAAGGACGTGTTTTGTTTCCAAGGCAACTCGTTGGAGGGAGCATACGACGTAGCACTATATACAGAGGAGAAACACGATGATATCCTGTGAAGGGCAAGAGCAGTGGGAGGTGAGAGGCCGATGAGCCACTATGAAATAACAAGCCTGGCGAAGAACAACTTTAGGGTTGTAACTGTCAACATTTACAACCCATACGTTACGGATGAAGAGGTGAGGGCCTTTCTGGGGAGATACATGGATAACGTCTCCTCAGCAAGGCACCTCAAAGACTCCCTTGGGTTTTGGAATGGGAGGAGAGTCTTCCAGGCCCTCCTCAGGGAGGACCCAAAGGGACATGGTGGCTACCTCCATCCTCCTGCTATGTTCTCCCTAGGGGCTGTCAGGGGGACGTTGTTTTATGCACGTCAGCCCCCATTTTGCAGGCGCTGTATGGCCTACGGCCACATATTCGCCTCGTGCAGCACAAGAAAATGCCGATTTTGTGGATCTGAGGAACACGAGGCGAGGGATTGTGACAAGCCTAAGGCGTGCCACGGGTGTGGCTCGTCTGCACACCTGTGGCGGGGGTGCCCGGCTCGTCAGAGGTCATATGCGTCTGCGGCTGGGGGAGCAGGAGCGGGGGATGGGGAAGAAGAGGAGGGGAGGGAAGCACGCCTCATGACCAGAGTACAGGTCCAGAGGGGAAGGCCGCAAGGAAGGAGGAGGAGCAAGAAGCGGCGGATGGAAGAGAGAAGGAAACAGAAGGCACGGGAGTAGGAGAACCAGGAAAAGCGGCGGAAGTAGGAAACCGAGTGGAGGAGCATGAGAGAGAAGAAAGCGAGGGAGGAGTGTTGGAGAAGGAGACGGTGGAAGAGCAAGTGGACTGGGGGGAAAGTGCCCTGGTGGAAGAGATGAGGGGTATGGTGGAGGAGCTGGCGGGGGGGGAGGGTGGTATCTCTCCACTGCCGCCATCACCAAAGAAGAGAATGAAGAGGAGGGTGCGATTGGCCGACAGTGAGAGGGAGGGGATGGCCAAGAGAGTGATGGGGGTGGGAGAAACCTCTGGGTTGCTGCTGGTTTCCCTAGGCCCTCAACTTCTGTTGGGTGGGGACACACCTAACAAGACTCAGGACTGGGTACAGGAGGAGGTGGGGAGTTTTTTGTTTGGGGACTCAGTCTCCCCAATTTTTTTCCAAACCAGCTGCAGCACTGGGGAGGGGGAGGAGTATGGGGGTAGACCCAGGGTGCAGGGCACCCCGGAGCCAAACACTATTCCTGCATCCTGGGTTGGTGAGATGGAGGGAGAGGGGGGGATGTCGGGAGTACGGATGGTGTTCTCACCGGTAGATATGGAGCAGGGGAGCATCGGGTGAGTCTCCTGTTTTTGTTTTTTTCTGTCTGGGTTTAGAATTTGAGTGTATTACATGTTTTTAATTTATTATTTCATGGGGTCTAATTTTACTTTTGTTAGTTTAAATGTAAGGGGTTTAAGGGATTTTGTTAAGAGGAGGGCGGTTTTTAGTTATTTGGAGGGTGTGGGGTTTGATTTTTGTTTTTTACAGGAGGTTCACCTGAGGGTTGGAGGGGATGTTAGTAGGTTTAAGAGGGAGTGGAACAAGGGGGAGTCGGTTTGGGGTATTGGGGGTGCACTCATCGGGGGTAGGGATTTTGTGTGGGCACAGGGAGGTAAAAGTGGAGGATTCTTTTGTGGTAATGCAGGGGAGGGTTATAGCGGTGGATGTCACGATAAGGGATTGTAAATTTAGATTAGTGGTGGTGTATGGGCCACAGGTGGTGGACTGTCTGACGCCCCTGTGTGTCACAAATAGGAAATTAGTGATAGGGGGGATTTTAATACAGATTTAGGAATATGGGGGGGGTTGGGTGCAGGCGCCATCACCGGGCTAATGGCTTGCCATGGTCTGGTTGATGGTGGTCTGCACACTACTCCGAAAATGGCCGGTCCTACATGGCGCAACTCCAGGGGGGTTGAGTGGAGGCTCGACTATATTTTTGTACCCAGGTCTTTGGGTAAGTTGTCTGGGCGGCTGTTGCCTGTTTTCTTTTCGGATCACGATGGGGTGCTCCTGCAGGTGGGGTCGCCAGTCTGCCTCTTTGGTAGGGGGTACTGGAAGTTAGATCGGGATGTGCTGGAGGAGCAGGCTTTTGTTGACGGGTTTTATGGTTTCTTTTGGAGGCTTGAAGGCCTCCGGTCCATGTGCGAGGGGGTGTTAGAGTGGTGGGAATTAGTTAAGGTGAGGATTAGGGCTTTTATAATAGGGTATTGCAAGAGGGAAAAAAGGGAGGAGAGGAGGGAGGTGGATCGTATCCAAAGGTTAATTGAACTCGAGTACGAGGCAGGCAACCTCGGCGGGTCGTTTGACTGGGAGAGATCCGCTACCCTAAAGGCGCAGCTCAAGGAGATGCAGGAGCGGAAGGCTCAAGCTTTCCTGGAGCGTGCGCACAGTGGCTTTCTAGAACACAATGAGACTTGTTCCGCTATGTTCTTTAAGTCGGTTAGGGCCAGACAGAGTAGGAAGGTAATGCATGGCGTTAGGGAAGAAAATGGTAGTATAGTTAGAGAACCAGAGGATATGTTCAGGGTCACAACTGATCATTTCCAAGGTTTATTTAAGGAAAGGGAAATAGATGTAGAGCAGGGAAATGTGTTTTTAGAACACTTGTCCAGGCGGTTGCCGGAGGACATTAGAGAAGTGATGGAGGCCCAGATTTCACTAGAAGAGGTTGAGAGCGCTCTTCGGAGGATGGGAAAAGGGAAGGTGCCTGGGATGGATGGGCTGCCGGCTGAGTTTTATCTCAAGTTTTGGGGTATACTTGGACCAGTGGTCCTCGAAGTCTTGAAGGCCATCCTTGAGACGGGGTCCCGGGGGATCAATGGCTGTTGGTGTGCTGTCACTTTTATATAAGAAGGGGGAAGTAACAGACCTTGGCAACTGGCGGCCGTTGACCATGCTGTGTGTAGATTACAAGCTACTTGCAAAGGTTTTAGCAGACCGGTTGCGCACAGCCCTTCCCTACGTCGTCCATGAGGATCAGACGTGCGGGGTAGAGGGCCGCTCTATTAGATGGAACCTACAGTTAATCAGGGACTCCATCGCTTGGGTTGAAGATAGAGGACTGCCTTTAATGGTAGCAGCGCTAGATCAAGCGAAAGCCTTTGATCGCGTGAATAGATCCTTTTTATTCAGAGTGTTAGGTCGATTAGGATTTGGGGAGAAGTTCATAGGATGGATTCGTACATTATATGTCAGAGCGGGGTGCCGAGTTAGTGTAAATAGTCACTTGGGTGACGTTTTTGACCTCTCGTCTGGGGTCAGGCAGGGGTGCCCACTCTCGGCTCTCCTCTTCGTTCTGTACATGGAGCCTCTGGGGGCTGCCATTCGGGCAGACACAGGGGTGGAAGGCTTGTTGATCCCTGGAAGTGGTGGGCTGCGTGTTAAGATGACGCAGTACGCCGACGACACTTCCTTGCTGCTGTGCAAGGACTCGTGCCTGACAAGGTCCCTTGCCATCTTTGGGGATTTCACCCGAGCGTCGGGAGCGGTTCTGAACCATGCAAAGTCTTCTGTCAAGTTTTTCGGAAGATGGCGCAGTAGAACGGATGTGCCCGGGGGGTTATCCCTCTGTGAGGGGGTCCTGAGGATTCTCGGGGTCCATTTTGAGACCTCCGGCTCAGCGACGCTAAACTGGAACATGCGTATCACAGTGGTACAGAGGAAGCTAGCAATGTGGAAGGCTAGGTATTTGTCTTTTATGGGCAAAGTCCTGGTCCTAAAGGTGGATGTGTTGCCGTCTCTTTTGTATTTGGCGTACATCTACCCATTGCCGGCTTGTCTGAGGAGGCCTCTAGTGAGGCTTGTGTTTCAGTTCATGTGGAGTGGCAGGTGCGAGTGGGTCGCCAGGGCACGCATGCTCTGTCCCATCGGGGAGGGAGGTAGGGGGGTACCACATTTCCCCCTCAAGCTGGACGCAATTTTTGTTTCTTTCTTGTTAACAGAGCTTGCTCATCCAGTGATACACCCGTCCGGTTACCTCCTGCGGGTGTTCTTCTCGTATCAGGCGAGAAGTGTAATGTTGTCGTCTAACACGGGTCCTCGGGCGGAGCAGCTGCCGTGGCACTTTGGTCATGCGGCCAAGTGGCAGCGTGCACACCCCGAGGTTGAAGTTGCCCGAGTAGGTTTAGATCACAGGCACCTGTACGAGGAGGTCAGAAAGGCAGGGAGTCCGGCGCCTGTAGTGGGCATCTCGGAAGTGGTCTGTGAGGGAGTGCAGGCGCGGGGTCTGGACAACAGGCTCAAGGACCTGAATTGGTTGAGCCTCCATAAGTGCTTGCCGGTACGTTCCATCATGTACCGGTATAGTTTGGTGCAATCCCCCACCTGTCCAAGATCCTCTTGTGGCAGGGAGGAGACTGTGCGCCATGTCTTTTGGGACTGTGCCTTTGCCGGAGTAGTATGGGCTAGGGCACGGGTGTTGTTAGGTTTGGTAAGGGGGGATTTTGTATTGACGTGGGCCAGGTTAGAGAGAGGTGTAGGGAGAGCGAGAGGGACGGATAGGGACAGGTTTCTGCTCTGGCTTCTCATGAGTCTCTTTAAACGGGGGCTGTGGGAAGCCAGTCAGAACATGGTGAAGACAGGGAGAGATTGGGGGGTGGAAGGGATAGTGAGGAGGGTGGAAGGAGATTTGAGGGGGAGTATGAAGAGGGAGGAGAGGAAGTGGGGGCAGCATGCCTCTCGGGAGAGGTGGAAGGGGGGTTTAGGGCTGGGTGTCATTTAGATTTGTAAGGGGATAGATTAGGGACGGGGAGATAGGGAAAGGTAGTTTGTAGGGTGACGGGGAGGGAAGATGCTCCCCTGAGGTTTTGTTTGGGGTTTTTGTTTTGTTTAGTTAAATTAAAATACCATTGTTGGAGTATGTATGAAAATTATGAGTTGTAAAGAATTAATGGTATTGAAGGTAATAAATTATTTTTTATAAAAAATTTAAAAAATAGGCTGTATAGGTTTTCACGTTCCGTTTCTTGTTTTTGTATTATCGTGTTTATTCGTTTATTAAACATGTATCAAAATTACCACGCTGCATTTTGGTCCGACTCTCCTTCGACGGAAGAAAACCGTAACACCCCACAGCAGCTTCCAATGGTGAACTCTTATTTTGAAGGGATAGGACGCGTTGGCTGTGTATTTGGCCAATAAAGGCATTTCACATTTAACCCCACCCACATATGAAAAATGAAATATCAAGATGATTTTGGTTTATTTGCAAAAATAGATAACAATTACAAGCCATTTTCCATTTTTCCATTGCTCTGTTTTAACACAGAAAAGGAATTAACCACATGTACACAGGCCGAAAATCTATTTGTTCCATTGTTCTTGTTTATGTATTTTTTTTAAATCAACTCCAAGCAATGAGTGAAAATGAGTCACATTTTGGTTTGGGTTGTGTGTAATTCACTATGCAATGATGGGTTATATTAATCTAAATGTTCACCGAATACAAAAGGTTCAGGGTTCATCATCTAGAATTCAGGAATTCAGTTGTGTGCACGTTGGATAATTGTCCCATGCAATTGTTTATAAGAGAGCAGGATGTAACATAAATATCAAGATCCTAAGTGAAGGTGAATGAATTCAGGGCCTGCTCATCTGTTAATAACCTGTTATAGTTACATGTACCTATGATCACTAGATGGCGCTGTGATACAGCTTTAAGGAGGATATACACAGAACTCAGTAAATGTATATTTATAGACTTGCAAAGGTTACAATCAAGTGATCAGATTATTCACCAAGGTAGCAAGTGAGTACAAGTTCCCAACAAAATAACTGAATGATGTGAAAATACATATAGGTATGGTGTTGATCAAACATATGTCATACAAACAATTCATTGCGCTGTCAATATGTATGTTGCATTACATAAGTGTAAATAGATATGTATTGGAGTGTTTACTCTTTGTTTTTTTGTACATTTTATGTGAGATTTGTACATTTCAAGATTAGATATAATAGGGTATAACCACATTTAAAATATATGCTTATCCGGCAATTTGGAAATGGTGTCAGACCATTAAAATCAGCCTGGTGTCTCTGATGAGCATTAATGAGTTTAGAGAAGAAGAGTGTTAGATCATGCCAACGCTGAGGAGCTACACAAAGTACACAAGACTGTTTAATTGCCAATTAAAATGACACAAAACTCCTCACTAAATGTATAAATGTGCACAGAGCTTCGCAAGGGCTTTGGTGCCTTTTCTGTGAAGTCATTGGACATTCTGGGCACTTGCTACTCTTGCTCCGAGAGAGAGAGAGAGTACAGAGAGAGAGCGAAGAGAGAATGGAGCGAGTGGGAAATAATCTATTCCCTTGAGGCAGCAAAACCAACATTTGAAGATTCCATCCTTCATAGGCGTCTCAAACATGATCCTTCCGGTGAACTATTTGTTGTTAAAAATCAATTTAAAAAAATCTAATCTGTTGATGGGGGCTGTATTTCACTTGCCTTATTTTATCCCCATTTACAAATAGAGCAGTTATCACAGAGCCTAAGAACACCTGGGCTGTTTTTACAGTTATGCCTGTTATGTGTGGCACAGAAGAAAGTACACAGAGAGACTAATAAGAATTGGCAGCACACTCGGCAGACACAACTGTGCAGGGACTGAGTCTTAGCAAAGTCCCGGCTGCCGTGGTAACGGTAAAAAAGAGTGCTGCAACCCGAAAGGAGGTGATCTCATAACAAGGGGGCGGGAGGCAGAGGAAAGGGGGAAGAGGTGGGGTGCGCGAGAAAGAGGGCGAGAGAGAGTGAGAGAGAGAGAGAGAAAGACAGATTGGGAAAAATAATGGAAATAGGGGTAGAGACAAGACAGGAGAGAGAAAAACTGCAGGGGAGTCTCTCCAGTTTGATAGGAAGAGTGTAGCGTAGAAGAGGTGCTCAGAGCAGTTGACTGGCCGTGCACTCACAGCACAGCCTCTCAATCAGTGCACTTGGCTATGCTCATTCAGGAAAAACACACACACATACAAAAACACACACAAGGAGGAAGGAGCTGGGAGCTGGGAAGGCAGCCCAGGAGAAGGAAACCAAATGGGGCAGAGCGCCTGAGTTTAAGATCCAGCAGCTGTCTCAAGGGGGGCAGGGGGGGCCTCCAGACGAGCACCGGCCAGCCAGTCAACGGGCCAGCCATGGGGAGCTACCAGGCAGCAGACAGAGAGAGGAGAAACCAGAAGAGCATGTACCCAGCAGGACAGACCCTACCAGCAGCACTGCAGCTCCCCAACACCAGACGGCCACTACCAGAGATGCAAGACAATCGGGCAGAGTGGGTGCTGACTAATTAGCTCTCACCCCTGAGCGGTTTAACCAGGGGTTGAAGGGGGGTTGCGGTCAACAGATGTGGTCGTTGCGAAGGGCCATGGGGCCAGAGCCATCGCGGGGGTGCTGTCTGCTCAGGTGGCTCGGGATGAAGGTGTGCCGCAGGAGCACGCTGGTGTTCGCCCTGCTCTGGTTCGGCTCCTGGGTGTTCCTCAATGGCCTGGTGTTTGTGCACCGGACCATCCTCTCCGACTACTGCACGGACGACAAGAGCAAGAAGATCCTGCAGAGAGTGGTGAGTACAGTACATGGAGACGGCGGACTCACACTTCCATTTCGATGTTGACACTGAACTTGAGGTTAGTGTGAATACTGATACACACAACGTAAAATGTGTGTGTGTGTGTGTGTGTGTGTGAGACACAACACAAACCACACACTAAGCCAAACAATATTACACATGAAGATAATGTAGATTAGACAGAGTCAAAATATTTTCTCAAGGTAAAGTTATTTAATCCATAGACATCTATCTGTCTTGGACAAATGCCTTTTGAATTATACCAACCAACATTCACAGAGTAACACACTGTGATGGAATTCAGCCGAATTGACAGGATACCATGAGAATATAGAGCGGAAAAAACAATAAAACATCACGTCTCAATTGAGAAGCATTTCCTAAGCAGTAGCAGACATAAAAATGCCTTCAGTTGCTCCTCTCGCTCTCTCTCTCCCTTACTCTTAACCTCTGTACTATAGAAATATGCCTTTTAATTAACTTGCTCTAAACCTTACAAAAAAAGATTGAAGTTTTGAAACTGCAGTGAAAGTGCAGTAACTGCAGTCGGCTGTGTTATTTTGGACACAGTATTTGCAGCCTACTACAGTTATACTGCATTCTAACGACAGTTATACGACAGTGTATTGCAGTTATACTGCACTCTGACTGCAATCTTTTTTCGTAAGGGAAGCGCCGAGACCACAGTCCATCTCTCTGTTTACTTAAAAGACAGAATTATTTCTGCACCGCCACGCTCTCTACCAAGTACACCGACTAATGTTTCAGCCCCAACATCTTTCTGTAGCCCTCGAGGCATTTCACGACAATACATTTAATGGGGAGGACATTTTCTCAAAAATGATTGTTGGTAGTGAAAAAACTGTAAGACATGGTGCATTAGACATCTTCCATCATTTTATTTCTCTACCCTTTTTTTCCCTGAGTCTTGATTTGATAAACAATACAGTGAGACTTAACTGTATTTCAGTAAAATTACGATTGGATACTCATCTGAGTTTAACTTCTAGAAGTGGCCCTGAACCTCAAACAAAATAATTGCAATTTTTTTCTGGGACTACTTCTTGGTTCTAAAGCTTTTACATAAAGCACACTTTTGTACTAGTAGATTACACACAATATTGAGTGGGTGGTTAAATGTCATTTCAGTGTGTCACTTGTGGAAGTGAGACACAAATCTCTTCCAGGTAGGTGGAGACCGAGACTGAAGTTGTTATTTCTCACCCAGATCATAACAAAACGATAGAGCAACGTATCCCATTCTGGCTAACCAACATCACTTCACTGCCAAAACCACACAAGACAGAAAGGGCTGGATTTCTAAAGCTTTCCACCATTTTTCCCAAAGGTAATTCAACTTGCACTGAAAAATATAATATAATATAAACAGTCGGAAGTTTACATATACTTATTGGAGGTGTACCTGTGGATGTATTTCAAGGCCTACCTTCAAATGGAGTGCCTCTTTGCTTGACATCATGGGAAAATCAAAAATTGTAGACCTCCACAAGTCTGGTTCATCCTTGGGAGCAATTTTCAAACGCCTGAAGGTACCACGTTCATCTGTACAAACAATAGTACGCAAGTATAAACACCATGGGACCACGCAGCCGTCATACCGCTCAGGAAAGAGATGCGTTCTGTCTCCTAGAGATGTACGTACATTTGGTGCGAGAAGTGCAAATCAATCCCAAAACAACTGCAAAGGACCTTGTGAAGATGCTGGAGGAAACAGGAACAAAAGTATCTATATCCACAGTAAAACGAGTCCTATATCGACATTCCCTGAAAGGCCGCTCAGCAAGGAAGAAGCCACTGCTCCAAAAACTCCATAAAAAAGCCAGATTACGGTTTGCAACTGCACATGGGGACAAAGATAGTACTTTTTGGAGAAATGTCCTCTGGTCTGATAAAACAAAAATAGAACGGTTTGGCCATAATGACCATCATTATGTTTGGAGGAAAAAGGGGGAGGCTTGCATGCCGAAGAACACCATCCCTTTGAAATGGACATTTATTAAGCCAAATGACCTGTGCAATAAATAACTTTGACTTTAATTTCTATGGATGACACAGTTGTGTGTTCTCTCTTGACAGTGTTTTGAGTGCAGTGACAGTTCACATAGGAAATGTTACACCCCTCTGTCTCCTCAGGGCAAAGGCCTTGGTCAGATAAATGATGACCTTTGATTCCATGGAATGTTCTGTCCTCTAAATATGAAACAAAAAAAAGACTCAGGGTGGGGATCTAACCTGACACAATGAGCCACTGCTGATTATCCAGCCATGAATTTAATGACACAAAATATGACTTAATACACAAGGCAATGATAGCTAGATTTCATATTATGATTACATGAACCCCATTGTCTCCCATCAACATTTACTCTGCCAATTGCTTAAATGTTTAACCTCATAAATAACCCCAAACATGCTTTTAAATTTCCCTTTAAATGCAGCTAGTCCAGTATATAATGTGGACAGACAAGAAATGAGCACAAAATAGACAAACAGTGGTTGCTTTTGCGACTCCCTTTTGGCAAACTGCCCAGTGCAATAGGCCAACAGTCCGTCGGTTCTGGTTTTGACATTGTTGCAGGACCTAATGTTGGCCAACCTCAAAAAGTAGCCTCTCTTTAGGGTGAAACTGACCATTGTGTGCCGAGGTTGACAGGACAGAACAAAAACCACCCAACCTGTTTTTGTTCTCAGCGTTTATTCCTGTTCAGACAGTTCCTATTCTGTCAGTATATATAATTATTTATTTGAATTTGTGCAATGATATGTTTCATATGTACCCACATACAGTACTTAGAGGATTTACATCATTATTCTGGTAGAGTGTACAGATATAAATGTGTTAATAGTTTATTTAGCTTCTCATCTAAATGTCGTTGCATATAGGAGGTTTGGGGCTAAATTGATATATTATGTGGCTTGAGGCGAACACAGGCTTGAGGCTAAATTGTATATTAAATGCAGTCATTTGTATCTCAATATCAAATCATTTTTGTGTGAAAGTTAAATACCTTACTGTGATTGTTTTCAATTAAAATTGTCCAAAATAAATAGCCCCTTAAAAAATAGCCATTTCTAAAAGCAATCATTTTGCTAGGACTGTCTGGGAGTGGTCTGAGTGGGGTCGGGGAAACTGAAAACTAGCTATTATTGGCAGAGAGGTTTGGGACTCTCTTTCTTATTGGTTTATTAAGTAATTTAACGCCTGGTGATGTCACCAGGCAGGCCAAAACTCCATCCCACCAAAACAGGCAGAGATGTCAGTCAGTCTTTTCAAACAGCTCTTATACTGTATTATTCCAACCTCATAGTGTGGAAATATATACAGTAACAGTCAAAAGTTTGGACACACCTACTCATTCAAGGTTTTTTTTTTTTTGTACTATTTTCTACGTTGTAGTGAAGAAGTGAAGACATCAAAACTATGAAATAACACATATGGAATCATGTGGTAACAAAAACGAATCAAAATATACTTTATATTTGAGATTATTCAAAGTAGCCACCCTTTGCCTTGATGACAGCTTTGCACACTCTTGCAATTCTCTCAACCAGCTCCATGAGGTATTCACCTGGAATTACATTTCAATTAACAGGTGTTCCTTGTTAAAAGTGAATTTGTGAAATGTCTTTCCTTCTTAATACGTTTGAGCCAATCAGTTGTGTTGTGACAAGGTAGGGGTGGTATAGAGAAGATAGCCCTATTTGTTAAAAGACCAAGTCCATATTATGGCAAGAACAGCTCAAATTTGTTCAACACTTTTTTGTTTACTACATGTTTCCATATGTGTTATTTCATAGTTTTGATGTCTTCACTATTATTCTACAATGTAGAAAATAGTAAAAAAATAAATAAAAACCCTGGAGTGTCCAAACTTTTGACTGGTACTGTATATAACATAGAAATATCACGTTATTGACTGCACTGGGCCATTATTTATCAGTTGATGGTATTTTGAATTACTAGATGAAACCTATTACACTCATACCTTGTGAACATATTACCATAACCACACACAGGGAAGGCAGTAGGTGACTTTGAGAGCGAACTTTGATGGAAATGCTCCATAATCCTGACGATAGACACAGGGACTAACCTTGTCCCAATATTTCTATGATTATCTACGGTTTCTTGATTTGCAAAGATGAAGCATATATCCTGCTTGGAACAACTTCTCACAATGGCAAGGGAGGTTGACTCTCAGCTGGCAATAGGGACTTTGTGGTTTAGGCAGCCTTTACTAATTGAACAAATCCCTTAAGCTTTTTATTGCACACCTTAATAGCTTTCTGCTCTGGTGCTTACACTACAGCTTGGCTTTTTAAAGTTCTTTATTCACGCATTTAGCCAGCCATAAATTGGCATTGCCTGGAGATAGGGAATGGTGCCAAGGCCACGACAATGTGAATTCTAATGATGGTTGTGTTTCATAGGATAATTGCAGTACTGTTACAAAAAGTATACATTATATATTCTACCATCTGTAAAAATATATATATATTAAAAAAATAAAAACCGTAAATATGCTATTGTGTTCCTTTTATTTCATGTCATTGTGAATAACATGATTGGTTAATGATACTGTGATAATAGTAGCACTCAACATGTATGTACTGTATATCTTCACAGGTATGTAACCACTTGTGGAGATGGAACAGGCATACAAATCATTAATATAATATTTGTGGTCAAATCAAATCAAATGTATTTATAAAGCCTTTTTACACCAGCAGGTGTCACAAAGTGTTTTTACAAAAGCCCAGCCTAAAACCGCAAACAGCAAGCAATACAGATGTGGAATCTTTGGTTTGATTTTTGATCTGAATTTAATAATATCTGTAGTAACTTTCGTGATTTGTAAATATATGTGCTAGTAAACCAGCCTTTTGAGATTACAAACAATATGATGAAGAATTGAATCCCACAGCTAAACTATCAATTAATGTAACATTATTCAGGCCACTGAATAAATTGGTTTAGTTTGAGTCCAAGAAGCAGCAATGATTGTCACGACTTCCGCCGAAGTTGGCTCTCCTGCCTGTTCGGGCGGTGCTCGGCGGTCGTCGTCACCGTCCTACTAGCCACTACCAATCCCTTTTTCGTTTGTCTGTTGGTTTTGTCTTATTAGTTTCACCTGTGTGTATTTTAGTTTAATTAACGTCCTTATATGTAGTAGGTTGTCCCGCCCTTGTTTTGTGCGGGATTGTTTTGTATTCATGTCATTTGGTGTAGTACTTGTGTTTTATTCTCCGGTCTATTTTTGATCCTGTGTTGGATTAGTCACCCTGTATGTTTGGGTTGACCGTGTTTTTTGTGCACGGAGAATAAACTGTTGAATCATTGAAACCTGCTCTCTGCCTGATTCCACCCACCTTGATAAAACGTGACAATGATGTTGTGTATAGTGCAAGCATCATGTTGGAAAACTATTACTCCCAGTGAACTGAACTTCTTGTAAAACAGGCAACCCACTCAGTGCTCTCAAAATGTATGCATTTGTTGCTCTTCTCCATTTTAAAATGAATAAACACAATGTTCACCCAAATTCACACTCCACACAACAATAGTATCAATTATGGTACTACTATGCATTCACATAAACTGAAAGCGCGAACCATCCGCATTTAACCATGGAAAGTTTACTGGGAATATGGCCAGATACAAACAGTGTTGTTATTCCCTCCACAAGGCAATCAAACAAGTAAAATGTCAGTATAGAGACAAAGTGGAGTCAAAATTCAAAGGCTCAGACATGAGACGTATGTGGCAGGGTCTACAGATAATCACGGACTACAAATAGAAAACCAGACACGTGATGGACACCGACGTCTTGCTTCCAGACAAACGAAACACCTTCTTTGCCCGCTTTGAGGATAATACAGTGCCACCGACGTGGCCAGCTACCTATGACTGTGGGCTCTCCTTCTCTGTGAATGACGTGAGTAAGACCTTTAAACGTGCTAACCCTCGCAGAGCTGCTGGCCCAGACGGCATCCCTAGCTGCGTCCTCAGAGCATACGCAGACCAGCTGGCTGGTGTGTTTACGGACATATTCAATCTCTCCCTATCCCATTCTGCTGTCCACACATGCTTCAAGATGGCCACCATTGTTCCTGTACCCAAGAATGCAACCGTAACTGAACTAAATGACTATCACCCAGTAGCACTCACTTTTGTCATCATGAAGTGCTTTGAGAGACTAGTCAAGGATCATATCACCTACACCTTATCTGTCAGCCTAGACCCACTTCAATTTGCGTACAGCCCCAACAGGTCCACAGATGATGCAATCGCCATCATACTGCACACTGCCCTATTCCACGTAAGAATGCTGTCCATTGACTACAACTCAGCATTCAACATCATAGTACCCTCCAAACTCATCATGAAGTTTGAGGCCTTTGGGTCTCAACAGCACCCTGTGCAATTGGGTCTTGGACAGGTGGTGAAGGTAGGAAACATCTCCACTTCACTGATCCTCAACACTGGGGCCCCACAAGGGTGTGTGCTCAGCCCCCTCCTGTACTCCCTGTTCCTGAAGAAATTTGGCTTGTCACCTAAAACCCTCACAAACCTTTACAGATGCACAATTGAGAGCATCCTGTCAGGCTGCATCACTGCCTGGTACGGCAACTGCACCGCCCATAACCGCAGGGCTCTCCAGAGGCTGGAGTCTGCACTACGTATCACTGGGGCAAACTACCTGCCCTCCAGGACACCTACAGCACTCGATGTCACAGGAAGGCCAAAAGCATAATCAAGGACAACAACCACCCGAGCCACTGCCTGTTCACCCCCCTATCATCCACAAGGCGTGGTCAGTACAGGTGCATCAAAGCTGGGACAGAGAGACTAAAAATAGCCTCCATCTCAAGGCCATCAGACTGCCTACATACAGACTTGAAATCATTGGCCACTTTCATAATGCCACTTTAATAATATGTACATATATTGCATTACTCATCTGATATGTTTATACTGTATTTTGTACCATCTATTGCATCTTGCCTATGCTGCTTGGTCATTGCTCATCCATATATTTATATGTATATATATATATATTCTTATTCCATTCCTTTACTTAGATTTGTGTGTATTAGGTAGTTGTTGTGGAATTGTTAGATTACTTGAAAGATATTGCTGGACTGTCGGAACTAGAAGCACAAGCATTTCGCTACACTCGCAATAACATCTGCCAACCATGTGTATGTGACCAATACAATTTGATTTGATTTGATTTACAGTACTGGCTTACATTGGCCGCGAGTGAGCCAAAATAATTCTCACATTGTTCCCGCTTGGCAATTCGAGCCAAATGTAGTCCTATATAATCTAGGCTACAATGTATATATTTATATGATTGTCTATTGACTAAAAGGTCTTCTCTGGACATATTTGAGCAGATCTTTGTTTTCAGGCTCATTTTTTCCAGTGTTGTGAGGGAGAGAACTCTAAGTAGAGCTAAGGCTACTGTCACAGGACATTCCCCACATGCCTACTCTGACCAACGCTTGGGCCGGGCTGCGCTCCGCTCGACAGACCACAGACACACTGGTCCAATCCAGACTTAACCATTACTTTGCCAAGGGGAGAGCTCAATAAGCACCCAAAGTGCAATTATACAAAATCATTTTGTTTTTAAGATGATTTGAATGACAGGAATCTAACAAAATGTACAACATGCATTTAAACTAACCTAATTCCAAGCGATTTGTTTGTTATTACACACATGCTAAGGGATTTTACATTATTTATGCTATAGCTCCATTTCCCATGACCTAATACGATTACAGAATGATGAATACTGTAAAAACCTAGGCCTACTGCCACTTCCAGGTAGACTTTCTTCATAGGTAGATGCCTTCAGAGTAAAAAGTGTGCGTAAATGGGCAGTAGTTTGTAAACATTGTCTCTTTCTTATTGATTGAATTCCAGCCATAGAATAGGAATACAATAGAAATGACCAATCTTTGCAGCGGTGTAAACACTTAGTAAACCATGCCGTTGAGTTAAATCAGAAACGTACGTGATTCGCTTTTGTCGTGCCTTTTAAGGTCAATGTATTTGCACTTTTGAATATGGAATGTGCCCCAGAGACAGAATTTAGGTTTTGCTCAGCCAACAGATATTTCCTTGATTCTTATTGATGGCCAATAGATGTTTGCTTTGTTCATTGTCTTTTGGGGGGGATTTCGAGAAATAAAATATAAAAGAAGGAAAAGTACAGAAAACAAACAAAACCTCAGATTTTTTTCACTGCTTCATCCAAACTCAACAATCATGATGATGTGTCTTGCCTGGTTAACCAATTGCCTGGTTAACCAATTGCCTGGTTAACCAATTGCCTGGTTAACCAATTGCCTGGTTAACCAATTGCCTGGTTAACCAAAGGTTCATTAAGGGTGTGGACTACTTCAAAGTCTGGAGGGTATTGTTTCCCTTGAACCACTTATTCATAGCAAGAAAATTATCCGATGTTAATTTAAACCAAATAAACACTGAGAGTGTTAAATCAACACTGAAAGGGTTGAGTCTGTGGAACCATATGCCTACCTGAACTATGTTAATTTAATACACTGCTTAGTGTAAAGCCTTATTAAAATATTTGCCTTTGAAGCAAATTGTCGACTTACCACCATGGCTGTATATGTTAGTGACAGAGACATGGTGGTTGCATTCACCAAGTGAGATCTTAAGTGAATATGTTATAATTCAAAAATAAATGTTTAAAACAATACCCAACACACAGTTAGTTAGTTTTACCCTAATACAGACAGGCCTGAAACTCATACACATCACTTTGAACCAAAACCAAAACTATAATCATCATATTTCCCTGCTTACTCTATTGCAGGTAGAGTTTTAGAATAGTTTGTTTCAATATCTATGTTTGTGGTTTTTGCTCAATGTGATGCATTTAAAGCCCCTATATTAGGGTAAAACTATGCCCTCGAAATAAGGCCTTATGAAATAAGTATTGTGTTAATTGTAAAAAATAAAAATAAAAAAAATAAAAAACACATTCGCTTAGGTTCTCACTTGGTGAAGTCCATAGGATTGAAAATGTGTGAATGCAACAACCATGTGTCTGTCACTAACAAATACAGCCATGGGTGGTAACTCTACAATTTACTAGAAAAACAAGGCAAATATTTTATTCAGGCTTTAAACTAAGCAATGTGTTAATTGAATTGTTCCGGTGTGCATATGAGTCCACAGACTTCACACTTTCAGTGTTGATATAACACTCTCAGTGTTCACCGGAGAATTTGCTGTTTGTCATTAGCTAGAGTTTGAAACGCAAAACAAACATGCTGTGGGCGTCAACAGGGGTATTTATTGACTTTAGCTTTTGTACTGTAATTTGGCTCATCTGTACATATCCACAACTGATAGTATGACATATAAACTGAAGCTGAAGCCATGTTCATTTGGAATTCACTTTTGTTATTAATCACAATTCAACGCTTTACAGACAGACAGGGTTTCTCTAACAATCAATTACATGTACATTGTAAACTCCAACACACAGACAAATGCAAGTAAAACACCATGACAGACTTGCACACAGTCCAAACACCATGGTGGGAAAGTTTACATGCAAACAGAAGCTACAGTATAAACAGCTGCAGCCCGAAATGATGCAAGTACCATGAAATACAGGGAATTCAAATGTACGTGTGGAACGTGGCAGCCGCACTGAAAAGGGTAAAAAAAAATAAAAAAAAGATTTGTCCTGGGCCAGATGCCTAGGCTGGAACATTATGGCCACAGCGCAGCTTAGCCTACATAGAGCCGAGAGATCTTAGGGGCACATTAGGGACCTCAAAATAATTGCAGGGGTCTCCGAGTTCAACCCTCTGGAGGTAAGGTGAGGACACTTGTAGCCGTCAAACTATATGATACAGCTTGAGATAGGCCACTTTCATTTGTGATGTCACCCAGCTAAACAGAGAGCAAAGTTGGAGCGCAGTAAAGTCTGCCAAAACATCCATAATATGAAACTCAAGGAATGTATAATGTGCATTAAATATCAGGACAATACTGTTGACTCTTAATTGATTTTGTAAAATATAAATATAATTATGCTATATGGACAACACTTAATTGTAATGAAAATAAATTGTCCTCAGCGGCATTGTTTTAAATTATTACCAGTGTAATTACATGTATGTTATTTCACCAATTAATACAAATTCATTGTGTCACTACATTGTGTATAAAGTATGACCTAGGCTTGTAGGCTTGCAATTTCAATGTAACATGTAAGAGAGGCCACAGAGGAAAGGGTGGGGAAGGACCAATAAACCATTGTGAGGGTTGGTGATAAGGGAAACACAGCTATGGCTAAAGTGCTAATGCCATGCCACCCAGTAAAGCCATTAAGCATCTGATCTTGTTGAAATCGTGACCAACTCAAGATGACAGCTGTTTACTTTGGAATGTGGGCAGAGAGGGATTTTCTCTCTAATCCCCCAGGAACACTAATAATTTCCAACCTCTGGACCGACATCTATGCACCGAGACTTATAACAATCCCATTTGCTCGCTAATCCGAGACATTGAGAGCAGGTTAGAGGCCGAGTCTGAAGTGTGATGTGATATAATTCAGCATCAACTGAAAAATGTGCATCAAATGTACTGATGCGTACAGAATTGCCCATTTTAGGTTCAGTAGCACAATCACACAGTGCCATTCCCTTATTGGGATGAGACATGGACTACAAATCACATTTTAGTTGAAAAATGGCCACAATTTTCTGCTAAATTGTTGTTACCTCAAATGCATGACAACCGTATTATGTACACCAAAAATAATTCGATTTTGTCTGTGTGTGTTTATGTCTGTCTGTCTGTCTGTCCCAGTGTGAGGAGTATCGCGAGGGCACCCTAACCGGTGACCTTTGCGAGGACCTGTGCGTGAGCGGCCAGGTGGAGTACAGGCGCTGCCTCTACTACGAGAACGGTAAGAAGGTGATCGAGGCCCGGTGGCGTGGCACGCCCGTGGTGCTCAAGTCCAAACTGGAAAACTTCTCCTCATATGAAAGCCTGGGTCTCCTGGAGTACCAGGACCCAGCCGAAGAGCTCTCTCCCCTGGACGTGGTCTTCTACGCCACCCTGGAGATCAGGAACTCCCTGGGGCTGGATATAAGCGGCAACGCCTCTCTGCCGCCGCTGTGGGGCCAGAGGCTTAGGGAGCATGGGCAGGCCTACTCGCGGGCCGAGCTAGCATCGCTGTGGTCCCTGCTCCAGCAGGAGGAGTACACTTTCCTGAGGGTGCTGCAGGACCTCAGCCGCCACTTAGCCAAGGTTCTGGGTTCCTGCGGACACTTCTACGCTGTGGAGTACCTGTCGGCAGGCCACGCCTGGGACCAGAACATATTCTCTCTGGAGGAGGTATCGGCGGGCCCACGGACGGCGAGGGACATGGTGCACCGCATCGCCCTCAGCTTCCTGGACATGGCGTGGCGCTTCGACAACGACTTCTTGCACCGCCTCCACCTGTGTGACATCAAGCCGGAGAACTTTGCTATCCGGAAGGACCTTACGGTGAGCTGACCACGTTTGCACACACATTTGAGCCTGCAAAGGAACACACACTCACACACACAGTACACCCATAGACACACATTCAGCTAACATGCACACACCTCAAAGCAAAGAGTTGCTGACTCCCTCACACAAAACAACAGGGGAGCCTTGTGTGAAGGGAAAGCTGTCATTAAAACAGTCCCAAAACGGCTGCTGGGTAACCGTCACAGATCTGAGATATGTTTCTCTTTAGTGGGGGAGTTTAGATTCTTCCTGTGTAAACAAGACAAGGTTAGGAAATCTAGCTCCTTTTTTTTCACACTAAGACACAGACCAACCCGATTTTGCCCCCATTCACATTAGTTAATTTATCCACACAATACAGCGGCACATTCATCCGCAGAGTGCAAACAGTTTGATGAGAGCAATGCGGTGTACAAAGAATGACGAGGCTCCAGGCTGCCTAATTGTTTTCCACAAGAACAAAAATGGCCGCTTGTGCCATTTATCAACATTGTGCTACATTGGTTTTTACCTTAGTTTGGTCTGTTTGAAACCTGTGCATATTTGGCTGACTATGACCTATCAAGGACTGAGAGCAAGGTGCAAAGACCACCTTGCATTGGATTTGTGTTGTGTTTCTGCTGACGGGTGATTCATAGCGTGAACAGTCATCGAACATTGATATAACTTTTTTCTGAATAGGTCACGTAAGCGGAATGAAAAGCTAACATCATTCACACAAAAGGATAGTGTGAGAACAGAGGGTATTACAATGTATTAACAGTCCTCGGCACCATTTTCATTTGATTTCCATAAAAGGCCACAAACAGCCGTTTGAGCAATCAATGAAAAACACACGTCTTATTTTCAGGGTCTGTAGAATTGGCTTATGTAACTATGACACAAATTTAGCTTTAGAAAGGAAATCGTTATTCCTATTTTAGGATGGAGAAAATGACATCGTTGTTATGCACCATATTATCATTGTTGCAGCGGCATTCGTGACAGGAAAAGATTATTTTGATGAGGCCCTTAATAATGAGATAACCATTGTTATATGGACATCGTTTAGTGTGTAATGTGCATGCGGGTCAGAATGCCGATGCAAATTACCCTTCGGAGATAAAAAGTAACACGCAAGTTTTTATTTAGCTTGTGAATGTCCAAGAAAAAATGGTTTGTAAACTTTTTCTCCGTCATGTTTTTTTCCCCCTGTATAATTGCTGGTAAGTTTACACTTTTTTTGAAAACATCGAAGTTCAAAAGATTACACTGTTTGAAATGAAACATAATATTATTGTACCTGTCATGGTTTACACAAACAGTGAGCTCATGTTACAATGTGAACAAAGACCAGGAGAAAGGAGATGAATCCAAAGGAGGCTTGTTATTGTTTATGTTTCAGCTGCTCTGTAATTAAAACAAAGTAGACTTTCAATCCCTCCTCTCTCTGTTTTATAGCTCCAGGGGATACAGCCGATCCCTGCTTCCGTTTTCTCATGTGATAATAAACAGAGGAAGTGAAATGTCTATGTTATATACGGGGGCGGGGGCGGGGGTATATTGTGTATATTAAACGTATGTTGGGGCAAACAGTATATTAGGGGCTATATTGTATATATTAAAAGAATATTGGGGTACATGTTGGATTGGCTTGCTTCGTTGAGAATAGCACTTATTATCATGTCTGTCAGATCTACAGCTCCTTCAAACGCTACGTATGCTTACTGTCTCTTATTTTCACTGATCACGAAGACCTTCCAAGGTTCGACAGTGACAGGTTTCATTTATTTGGTGGCGTGTTCTGCCATAAATCAGCTGTAGCTGACATGAAGTGCTGCAGTGGAGTCATTCTTTACGAGCCATCTACTGCAAAGAGGACGAACATATCAAGCCATGCAGATTAAACAGCAACTCCCTTAAACAGCAATGTGAGAGAAAAGAAGGACTTTTTTTTCTCTATGATCACGTCAATGACAAATTCCACATTTATCCAACAGGAATATTTACAATTTGGTTACTCTTGATTTATTACCCTCCCTTTTAAAAAAAATGTGTTTTTCAGACAGTGGAATAGGGAGATGGATGAAAGGGCAAAAGCAAGACTGATAGTGGTGGATGTAAGAAAGGATAGGCCTAATACATTTGACTATTGAATCCTTGCCTCTGTGGACAGTGTGAGCTCCGGAGTTGGCAGCAATGCAACATGACCAGACACCGGCACTTACTCACCTCTCTCTGTGCTGTTCTGCAGGTGGTGGCTATAGATGTGGACATGGCCTTCTTCGAGCCCAAAATGCGAGACATCCTTGAGCAGAACTGCACTAACGACGACGACTGCAACTTCTTTGACTGCATATCCAAATGCAACATGAAGACGAACAAGTGCAGTTCCAAGCGGAGAAATAGCAACTTGCAGGTATGTATGGTTGCATCGAAATATGAACGGTATTCCATACTATGATGGACAAAAAAAATACTGTTGGTCCCATGTTTAATGAGCTGAAATTAAAGATCCCAGAAATGTTCTATTCGTACAAATACAGTTGAAGTCGGAAATTTACATACGCCTTAGCCAAATGCATTTAAACTCATTTTTTCACAATTCCTGACATTTAATCCAGTAAAAATGCCCTGTATTAGGTCAGTTAGGATCACCACTTTATTTTAAGAATGTGAAATGTCAGAATAATAGTAGAGAGAATGATTTATTTCAGCTTTTATTTCTTTCATCACATTCCCAGTGGGTCAGAAGTCTACATACACTGAATTAGTAGCATTGGTAGCATTGTCTTTGAATTGTTTAAACCCTCTTGAGGATCGGGCTGAATACTGCCCCCTTTGGAGGAAGTGCGTGCCCATAGTAAACAGAAAAAATTGTTGTCCAAAATTGCTAATATATGCATATAATAATTATTATTGAATAGAAAACACTCTAAAGTTTCTAAAACCGTTTAAATTATGTCTGTATGTAAAGCAGAACTCTCAGGGCAGCCATTCTCCCAAACTCTCTCTTGGCAACAGAAAAGTTGGGACAACTTTGACGTCATCGCCCCCACCCTTCCCAACCAGCTACGGATCTGGGAACAGTTTCTATGTGTTCAGCGCGATGTCTGCTTTCAAATGGGGCGTTCATTGTGAGAATCTCGCCCGCCCTCGTCCTTTGGCGGGCTAAAACATTCGGGTCACGCGAAAATACATGCACTCTATTGCGCGCGTCTGAATTGGAGCTCTCTCTTTTTCCATGAAACACCAATTGATGTCGGTTTGTCTGTTCGAGCTGATAATTGGTTTTACACGTTTAAAAGATCCTAAAGCTTGATTCTGCACTTAGTTTGACCAGTTTAGTCGACATATAATATGTAATTTTGAAGTTTTGATGCGCAAGAGTGCGGGACCAGAAGTCATTTTGGGTGCATTTCAGCTGAAGCTGTTAGCATATGCTAATACAGAGACACACAACTTGAAACCAAACGATGTATTGGGTAAGTATAACTCCTTCCACGTCTTCTGATCGAAGAACATCAAAGGTAAGGGAATATTTATGTGGTTAATTTTGGGTTTCTGTGGACTCCAAACGTAGAGGAGACATACTGTTAATATCTGAGCGCCGTCTCATATTATAGCCTAGTGAACGAATTCTGTAACGTTAAAAATAAATGTAACACAGCGGTTGCATTAAGAAGAAGTGTATCTTTGTAACTATATGTAGAACATGTATATTTAGTCATGTGTATTGCTTGTTATCTGACGTTATCTGTCGGAGCTATCATCATTTCTCCGGACATTTGAGTAGCATTTTTTGAAAATGTCATCATTGTAAACAGAGATTTATGGATATAAATGGCATATTATTGAAAAAAACATAAATGTACTGTGTAACATGTCCTATTACTGTCAACTGATGAAGATTTTTAAAAGGTTAGTGAATGATTTATTTTTTAATCCTGCTTTTATAATTTTATATTTTCTGGGACAAAATGGCTGCCTCTTGTCTTTGTTTCGGTGGTGGTCTAATATAAATATGTGGTGTGTTTTCGCCGTAAAACATTTTAGAAATCTGACTTGCTGGGTAGATGAACAAGGTGTTTATCTTTCATTTGAGCTATTGGACTTGTTAATGTGTGGAGGTTAAATATTTCTAAGAATATTTTTTGCATTTTGCATTATGGTAATGAGCTTGAGCCTGTAGTCACGATCCCGGATCCGGGATGGCTAGTATCACTTGGGTCAACTGTTTCGGGTAGCCTTCCAAAAGCTTCACACAATAAATTGGATGAATTATGGCCCCATTCCTCCTGACAGAGCTGGTGTAACTGAGTCAGGTTTGTAGGCTTAATTGCTCGCACACACTTTTTCAGTTCTGCCCTCACATTTTCTATAGGATTGAGGTCAGGGCTTTGTGATGGCCATTCCAATACCTTGACTTTGTTGTTCTTAAGTTCTCAATTTTGGAAGTATGCTTGGGGTCATTGTCCATTTGGAAGAACCATTTGCGACCAGGCTTTGACTTCCTGACTGATGTCTTGAGATGTTGCATCAATATATCCACATCATTTCCTTTACTCATGAAGCCATCTATTTTGTGAAGTGCACTAGTACCTCCTGCAGGCAAAGCACCCCCACAACATGATGCTGCCACACCCATGCTTCACTGTTGGGATGGTGTTCTTCGCCTTGCAAGCATCCCCCTTTTTCTTCCAAACATAACGATGGTCATTATAGCCAAACCGTTCTATTTTTGTTTCATCCGACCAGAGGACATTTCTCCAAAAAGTATGATCTTTGTCCCCATGTGCAGTTGCAACTGTAGTCTGGCTTTTTTATGGCAGTTTTGGAGAAGTGGCTTCTTCCTTGCTGAGCGGCCTTTCAGGTTATGTTGATATAGGACTCGTTTTACTGTGGATATAGATACTTTTGTACCTGTTTCCTCCAGCATCTTCACAAGGTCCTTTACTGTTGTTCTGGGATTGATTTGCACTTTTCGCACCAAATTACGCTCATATCTAGGAGACAGAACGTGTCTCCTTCCTGAGTGGTATGACGGCTGAGTGGTCCCATGGTGGTTATACTTGCATACTATTGTTTGAACAGGTGAACGTGGTACCTTCAGGCATTTGGAAATTGCTCCCAAGGATGAACCAGTCTTGTGGAGGTCTACAATTGTTTTTCTGATGTCTTGGCTGATTTATTTTGATTTATTTTTCCATGATGTCAAGCAAACAGGCACTGAGTTTGAAGGTAGGCCTTGAAATACATCCACAGGTACACCTCCAATTGACTCAAATGATGTCAATTAGCCAATCAGAAGCAGGAATGTCCACCAGAACTGTTGCTATAAAATGTAATATTAATTTCTCTACCATAAGCCGACTCCAATGTTGTTTTAGAGAATTTGGCAGTACGTCCTACCGGCCTCACAACCGCAGACTACGTGTAACCATGTCAGCCCAGCACCTCCACATCCGTCTTCTTCACCTGCGGGATCGTCTGAGACCAACCACCTGGACAGCTGATGAAAAACTGTTGGTTTGCACAACCAACATTTTTTGCACAAACTGTCAGAAACCATCTCAGGGAAGCTTATCTGCATGCTCATTATCCTAACCAGGGTCTTGACCTGATTGCAGTTTGGCGTTGTAACGAATTTCAGTGGGAAAATGCTCATCTTTGATGGCCACTGGCACATTGAAGAGAAGTGGGACAACATTCTGCAGGCCAATTTCAAAAGCCTGATCAACTCTACGCGAAAGAGATGTGTTGCACTGCATGCGGCAAATGGTGGTCACACCAGATACTGACTGGTTTTCTGATCCACGCCCCTACATTTTTTTTAAGGTATCTGTGATCAACAGATGCATATCTATATTCCCAGTCATGTAAAAACCATAGATTACTGCCTAATGTACTGCCTAATGATTACTGCCTAAATTCCTTACATGAACTGTAACTCAGTAAAATCTTTGAAATTGTTGTAAGTTGCATTTATATGTTGTTCATTGTATTTTCAACTCATTCTACACATTACAATTAAACAAGTTGTTGAATTGTTGCTTGGCTGATCCTCTCAATATCTATACTAAAGCCCTCTGTCATGGTTGTTGAAGGAACTGGACCAAGGTGCGGCGTTGTGAGCGTACATTTTCTCTTTATTTGAAAAGACGCAGAGCAAAACAATAAAGACTACAAAACAAACCGTGAAGCTAAAGGCTATGTGCCCTAAACAAAGTCAACTTCCCACAAAGACAGGTGGAAAAATGGCTACCTAAGTATGGATCTCAATCAGAGACAACGATAGACAGCTGCCTCTGATTGAGAACCACACCCGGCCAAAGAAATAGAAATAAAGAAACTAGAATGCCCACCCTAGTCACACCCTCAACTTTTAATTACTTTAATTATGAATGTGTAGTTGGGTGCTACAAGGAATGTTAATTTCTTATGATAGGGTTTTTCAGAGCATATTCATAATACAAGAAGTAAATCCAGGTTAGATAAGACTTCAAGAGTTCCTCAATAGTATCATTAGTGTCAAGGGGCATTGATCCAAATAAATCACGATTGCAAGGGATTGTAAAGGATGTAATCTAATGCAGATTATTAATGCCTTGCACACGGAAATACATTTTTAAATATCATTTCCCAGACAGTCGCGGAGATCACACGCATAACACTCTTGAGGCCGGGATCCAATCCGATTGCATTTTTCCGGCAATGCACGTTATAAAGGCAATATTTCTGTGTTCATGGAGACCACATTCATGGTGAACACTGCACGTCAGGCTCAATCGAAAATTACCTTGGCATATTGTCCACATCTGCAATCAGATTGAATCCCAACCCAAAAGTAAATGCAGTACGCAGATCGCAGATCCGAATTTGTTTGAATACCGGCTTTGAGTCAATACCTAGTCTTTGACATACTACGCATCCAATTGATAAATTGACATACTGTTGTCACTCACACTGCCGGATGCACTGGAGAAGTGGATAGCTCCCAGATAATGCTGTTTATGTGATTACACCAGGTCCACCTCAAGGCCACAGGTGGCTGCTGCGATACCTTTCCTCCACTTCTGATCACTTACCGTAACCCTCGCTGACCCCTACCTCTCCATTGTACTGCCTGCCATACAAGGAGACAATAGAGGCTTTGTCATTTAACGAATGCAGGGGTAGAGGAAAGGGTATTTGTGTCTGGGTGGCTTATGTCCCCTTCAAATTGGCGTGTAATAAGAATATGACTGATAATGACCCCAGTGATAATTAAATAAGAACAGAGGAACAGTAGGTCACTCTCACAATGACTACTTATTGCCGCCTCCACTTCTCTCAACTTTCTGTTACCCTCTTTCCTTTTGGGTCTCTCACGGTCACCCCCTCTTCTCTCTTCCTTTCTTCACTCCTCTCTGGTCTGTCACCCCCTCTTCTGCTCTGGACAGGTGATCTGTGAGAAGATCTTTAGGCCCTGGTTCTCTCCCACGCTGCTGGGCGCCAAGGCGGGCCTCCCCCACCAGGTGGACCTCCAGCGGGCGGTGCAGGAGTGCGTAGACACTGCGGGGGGCGAGGACGAGGTGCAAGACCGGGCTGTCCAGAAGCGGCTGCTAGACCTCCTCACGGGCCTCCTCCACCAAGGGACATCCTCTGAGCATTGGGGCGAAGGGGGAGAAGATAGAGAGGGCATTCACCCTCACACAGCTCTTAACTTCTAAAGCATTGCACTGTTCCCCCTCACAAAAACTATTCAGTGGAGAAACCAACAGTATTGGCTTCATGAAACGCTAATTTAACATGTTTTTGATGTTTTGCATTTTGTGAGGTGGTTCCTGAGGACTGGATTACACTGGTTTTTGAAGTGACAAAAAATGCTCTGATGCTGTTAGCACTGACTATGTGCTTTAGTACCTACAGTAAGCAGACTATGGCAGTTTCAGAGGTATCACTGTAGCATCTGCCAATAACTGATGGTCTATCAAGCAAGTGGTCAATCTATTTGAGTCATCTTTACCTCAAATAAATGCAGAAACTTTCTTTTGACCCTTTTGTACAGTCGGCCTATAATCTCATGATCACTTCAGAGCTTTTTGAAAATGTTTTGCAATGTCTGTATGAACGGAAGGTTTGTAGTCATGCACCCGCTTGTGATCCACTAGCCAAAACCACAGCTGCCTGTTGTCAGGTCCACCTTTTGTTTCAAGTAACATGTCAACACTTTCCAGGCTAATGGACGAGGAGAAGCATATATCAGAAACTGCGCTTGGTTCCCACCATCCGGCCTGGTCGCCTGTTCCAATGGGAAATGGCGATGCTGCTGTGCAAGTACTCCCTTTCTTTCTTCAGTGGCCTTAGCTTCCAAAAAAAATCAGGTTCCCTAGGCTCTCCAGCTGGTTCACCACAGGACAGGGGGAGGAAATAAGATGAAGAACAGGCTTTGGACAGGAACGGAGGGTGGGAGCAAAACACATCTCAATCTCCATCTCATCCAAAAATGTAAGTGAAAATATCGGATTAAATCAAGTCAAACTGTGTTTAAAGTGCATTTAAGGTTTGATTTGACTTTAACTTTGATTCTTGGTTGAGATGGAGAAGTGAATACAACACAAGTATTATTAACTTGTAGATTCCATTTAAAATCATCTAAAGCTTGAAACCCTAGGCATATCCCACTGCGGATATGGTTGGAAAACTCGTTGAATCAACATTGTTTCCACGTAATTTCAACCCAAAATATTTGTATGAGGACGTGAAAACAAATTGGATTTGCAAAATGTCATCAAAGTAAGGGCATTTTGTATTTTTTTCACCCAACTTTTAACCTAAATGACATGGTGGATTTTTTTGGTTGAAAAGGAGACTTGAATCCAACATATCAATTATTAATTTGTAGACAAACTGGAATTAATACCAGACTCAGAGGCACAGATGGATATATCCAAGAAAAATAAATGTCTCCTTCAAATGTTGATATTTGATTGCGATGCACGTTAAATAGTCTATTAATTGTCAACAAGTTAACAAATGATATGAGGATTCACGCCTCCATCTCAACCAAAATTAAAAGTTAAAGAAATAAAATAATAGGAATAAGCCAGTGGCTCAGATCTAACTAAGCAGTAGATGCATATCCTTTAAATGTTGATATTTGGATACAGTGTCAACCCCCTTTTCCCTTTCCCAAACACACAAGCTGCGTGTGAGTAAAATCACAGAGGAACCCCCTCCAAAAAAGCCATATTGCAACCTACAGTGCATTCGGAAAGAATTCAGACCCCTTGACTTTTTCCTAATTTTGTTAAATTACAGCCTTAATCTAAAATGGATTAAATACATTTGTTTCCTCATCAATCTACACACAATACCCCTTAATGACAAAGCAAAAACAGTGTTAATTTTTATTGCAAATGTATTCCAAATTTTAAACTGAAATACCTTATTTACATTAGTATTCAGACCCTTTGCTATGAGACTCGAAATTGAGGTCAGGCGCATCCTGTTATTTTTATACATTTCCCGAAATTCTAGAGCTCTGTCAGAGTGACCATCGTGTTCTTTGTAACCTCCCTGACCAAGGCCGTTCTCCCTCGATTGCTCAGTTTGGCCGGGCGGCCATCTTTAGGTAGAGTCTTGGTAGTTCCAAACTGCTTCCATTTAAGAATGATGGAGGCCACTGTGTTCTTGGGGACCTTCAATGCTGCAGACATTTTTGGTACCCTTCCCCAGATCTGTGCCTTGAAACAATCCTGTCTCTGAGCTCTACTGACAATTCCTTCGACCTCATGGATAGTTTTTTTCTCTGACATGCACTGACAAGTGTGGGACCTTACAAGTGTGTACAGGTGTGTGCCTTTCCAATCAAGTTGTAGAAATTTCTCAAGGATGATGAATGGAAACAGGATCTAAAAGCATGTTTTTGCTTTGTGTGTAGATTGATGAGGATTTGTTTTTATTTAATCCATTTAAGAATAAGGCTGTAACGTGACAAAATGTGAAAAAAGTAAAGGGCTCTGAATACTTTCCGAATGCACTGCAACTACCGTAGCTGATAATTATGAAGTAAAATGGATGTTTTGTGTATATCTTGTTTCTTCTCTGTTGCTATTGTCCTGTTTGAAAGACGAGCCAGCTTGCCACGAAAAATGTACATCTACCTTGCTTAACATTCATTTTAGGTCATTTGTGCCCATTTAATTAGCTGGCTAGCTAGATTATTACGGTTCACACATCTAGCTGATAATTATTAAGTAGAATGTTTGCTTTGTGTACATCTTGTTTCGCTTATTGTTACCATTGTCCTGGCTGGAAGAAGTATCAGTGAATGGGGAGGTGAAGAGTGAGGTAATACAGTAGGGGGAGTGTGAGTGCTTCTCAAATGTAATGTTCTATGTGTTCTCCGCACTCTCGGCCTCACAAGAACCTACTCAGGCTGTATCACATCCGGCCGTGATTGGGAGTCCCATAGGGCGGGGCACAATTGGCCCAGTGTCGCCCAGGTTTGGGGGCAGGCTGTCATTGTTAATAAGAATTTGTTCTTAACTGACTTGTCTAGTCAAATAAAGGTTAAATAAATGTGTTTATTTTTTTTATAAAAAAAGAGTGTCGTAGGAGATTACACTCAGAGCATCAGAGTGTGGAGCACATTAGCATGCATATTGAGAAACATGCGTTGACTCACCCTACTTCTATAAAAATGCAAATGCCATCCTCCTTTCATGTTGATGAAATGGTCTATGACTCTGCCATACAGTACAGTGGCTTACGAAAGTATTCACCCCCTTGGAATTTTTCCTATTTTGTTGCCTCACAACCTGGAATTAAAATAGATTTTTGGGGGAGTTTGTTTCATTTGATTTCCACAACATGCCTACCACTTTGAAGATGCAAAATATTTTTTATTGTGAAACAAACAAGAAATAAGACCAAAAAAATGGATAACTTGAGCGTGCATAACTATCCACCCCAAGTCAATACTTTGTAGAGCCACCTTTTGTAGCAATTACAGCTGCAAGTATCTTGGGGCATGTCTCTATAAGCTTTAGCACATCTAGCCACTGGGATTTTTGCTCATTCTTCAATGCAAAACTGCTCCAGCTCCTTCAAGCTGGATGGGTTCCGCTGGTGTACAGCAATCTTTAAGTCATGCCACAGATTCTCAATTGGATTGAGGTCTGGGATTTGACTAGGCCATTCCAAGACATTTAGATATTTCCCCTTAAACCACTCAAGTGTTGCTTTAGCAGTATGCTTAGGGTCATTGTCCTGCTGGAAGGTGAACCTCCGTAACCAGACTCAATTCTCTGGAAGACTGAAACAGGTTTCCCTCAAGAATTTCCCTGTATTTATCTCCATCCATCATTCCTTAAATTCTGACCAGTTTCCCAGTCCCTGCCAATGAAAAACATCCACAGCATGATTCTGCCAACACCATGCTTCACTGTGGATGATGTTCTCGGGGTGATGAAAGGTGTTGGGTTTGCGGCAGTCATAGTGTTTTCCTTGATGGCCAAAAAGCTCAATTTTAGTCACCAGAGTACCTTCTTACATATGTTTGGGGAGTCTCCCACATGCCTTTTGGTGAACACCAAATGTGTTTGCTTATTTTTTCTTTAAGCAATAACTGTTTTCTGGCCACTCTTCAGTAAAGCCCCAGCTCTGTGGAGTGTACGGATTAAAGTGGTCCTATGGACAATTTGCAGCTTTGCAGATCATTCAGGGTTATCGTTGGTCTCTTTGTTGCCTCTCTGATTAAAGCCCTCCTTGCTTGGTCTGTGAGTTTTTGTGGGGGGGCCCTCTCTTGGCAGGTTTGTTGTGGTTTCATATTCTTTCCATTTTTTTATGATGGATTTAATGGTGCTCCTTGGGATGTTCAAAGTTTCTAATATTTTTTTATAACCCAACCCTGATCTGTACTTCTTCACAACTTTGTCTCTGACCTGTTTGGAGAGCTCCTTGGTCTTCATGGTGCCCCTTGCTTGGTGGTGCCCCTTGCTTAGTGGTGTTGCAGAATCTGGGGCCTTTCAGAACAGGTGTATATATACTGAGATCATGTGACAGACCATGTGACACTTATTTGTGACCATGTGACACTTATTTAACTAATTATGTGACTTCTGAAGGTAATTGGTTGCAACAGATCTTATTTAGGGTTTCATAGCAAGGGAGGTGAAAACATATGCACTCACCAGTTCTGTTTTTAATTGTTTTTTTATACAAGTAATTTTTTTCATTTCACTTCACCAATTTGGACTATTTTGTGTATGTCCATTACATTAAATCTAAGTAAAATGACATTTAAATTACAGGTTGTAATGCAACATAATAGGAAAAATGCCAAGGAGGATGAATACTTTTGCAAGGCACTGTACATGCCTTTAGTTTTTGTTGTCCTTGACTACTTGGCTAAAATGCTTGCTCATTTGCCTCACTTCTTTTCATGGGCAATGATGAGCCAGCTAGTTAACATTAGCCTACTACATCTAGATACATATTAAACTTCCATCCTCTCAGGCCAGTGAAACAATGTATGAGTGTCTGGTTGGATAATAATCATTGTTGTAGTCATTGGCCAGTACGGAAAATTAAGTAAAACATCAAGTCCAAATTTTTATCTCCATCCTTGGCTAATTTAGGAAAATGACAAGTTTTGCTTGTTAGCTAGCTAGCCAACAGAGAATAACGACACAATGAGATGCAACATTTCAATTTTTTTCTGTTAATGACGTTTGGCTTTTGATGTGATGTGATTGGTGTGAAGCCAAATCCAAACTGGCTTCACATGATACTTCTTTTGTGCACCAGGACCATTCACAGTTGAACTCACTCAGTTTAGCTTAACGCTGATTGGCTATTATTTTATAGATTTTTTTATCAAGAGAAAGGAAATGACAGGTGGCTTCCATTGCATTCATTGCTATGGGCGGCAACAATGTCATACTCGTTTTGACCAGACAGCATCAGATAGATGGTCTACATATACAGAGGGGTGCTGTTTGTCTCGCTCGAATGCTTTCTCCAGTGAAATCTATTCAGCCTCATGCAAATTGAAGGAAAATTATGAAACACAGAGAGACAAAGAAAATAGTTAGTTTTTATGTTGGTACATTTTTGGTGGAAGCATGGCTTCCCTTGGTACCCATGAATACATGCGACTGATCAAACACAATTCAATAATAGTTCTGAAATAATAATAAATAAACAGCCTAATATTAAGTCTGTCTTACAAACTAATGTAACAGTATTTATTCAACCTTAAAATGAGTAACACATCCATGGCCACATTTGTATGTTACTGCAACACAAATGCCTTCTTACGTAATCATAAAAAGTGTGCATGGTCAGGGTCGAAGGTCTTTGGAAATCTTCACAATTGCTAGCATAATCTGCACAGAATCTCAAATGGCATTGATCACTTATACCATGTACTTTAATGTAATCTCAACTGTAATCCAAGTCATTTGGTTGTGCTATTAGATGAAGCAGTTAACACATTAAGTTTTTGTATAAACAAACAAAATATCTGACATTGTATTCCCATTTCAACTTTATTTTGCTTTTAAATGGTTGAAAGCGCAGTGATAACACATTTAGGTGACAGCTAAAGCAAAAATCAGATGATGATTTTAATTTGGAACTTGCTTGTGCTATTAGATGGTTGAAACCATAGTGATAACACAGTTGGAATTCAACCAATTTATAGCTGTCTTTTTGAGTGTGTTAAAAGAGGACGGAATCTCATTGTTCAGCATATCTACAAACTATTACCCGATTCTCCACACTGAAATGACGTGGTGTGCACAGTGGGAAGCTTCCCCACCTCATCGTTGGTGGGCTTAGAACCACTGATGTCATGGTTCTGTGGTGTAAATGCACCATCCTTTGTTGCAATGCGTATTATCCTGTGTGACACTTTGAAGTTTCTTCACCCTATGATTGCTAGACTGAATTGAAAATAGATGTTAAAAGAAATATGTCACATAACTTGTGTTCTCTACTATGAAAAAAGCTGGGCAAGGTCACCTGTTATAGTGTGCAGAGACAAGAGGAAAAGCAAAGTGGAACTGCTGTGCTACAGGGTGGCAGCACAACAGTTTTGTAAATAGCAGCCATCAAATCAAATCAAAGTTTGTCACATGTGCTGAATACAACCTTACAGTGAAATGCTTACTTACAGGCTCTAACCAATAGTGGGGAAAAAGGTATTAGGTGAACAATAGGTAAGTAAAGAAATAAAAACAACAGTAAAAAGACAGGCTATATACAGTAGCGAGGCTATAAAAGTAGCGAGGCTACATACAGACACCGGTTAGTCAGGCTGATTGCGGTAGTATGTACATGTAGATATGGTTAAAGTGACTATGCATATACGATGGACAGAGAGTAGCAGTAGCGTAAAAGATGGGTTGGTGTGTGGTGGGTGGCGACACACAATGCAGATAGCCCGGTTAGCCAATGTGCTGGAGCACTGGTTGGTCAGGACAATTGAGGTAGTATGTACATGAATGTATAGTGAAAGTGACTATGCATATATGATAAACAGAGAGTAGCAGCAGCATAAAAGAGGGGTTAGGGGGGGGCACACAATGCAAATAGTCCAGGTAGCCATTTGATTACCTGTTCAGGAGTATTATGGCTTAGGGGTAAAACTGTTGTGAAGCCTTTTTGTCCTAGTCTTGGCACTCTGGTACCACTTGCCATGCGGTAGTAGAGAGAACAGTCTATGACTGGCGTGGCTGGGGTCTTTGACAATTTTTAGGGCCTTCCTCTGACACAGCCTGGTATATAGGTCCTGGATGGCAGGCAGCAGGGCCATACGCACTACCCTCTGTAGTGCCTTGCGGTCGGAGGCAGAGCAATTGCTGTACCTGGCAGTGATGCAACCATGCTCTCGATGTTGCAACTGTAGAACCATTTGAGGATCTCAGGACCCATGACAAATCTTAAGCTTAGTTTCATGAGGGGGAATAGGCTTTGTCGTGCCATCTTCACGACCGTCTTGGTGTGTTTGGATCATTCTAATTTGTTGTTGATGTGGGACACCAAGGAACTTAAAGCTCTCAACCTGCTCCAATACAGCCTCGTCGATGAGAATGGGGGGCGTGCTCGGTCCTCCTTTTCCTGTAGTCCACAATCATCTCCTTAGTCTTGGTTACGTTGAGGGATAGGTTGTTATTCTGGAACCATCCGGCCAGGTCTCTGACCTCCTCCCTATAGGCTGTCTCATCGTTGTCGCCGATCAGGCCTACCACTGTTGTGCTGTCTGCAAACTTAATGATGGTGTTGGAGTCGTGCCTGGCCATGCAGTTGTGTGTGAACAGGGAGTACAGGAGGGGACGGCTGTGCTGCTTTAAGACAGTGGGAATGGCAAAATGGGCTCCATTGAGTAGAACAAGAATCTATTTCGGGTTCTGATGGGGAATGACAATTGGACTAAACTTATGATGCATTTTTCATATAAGTTATATTCTTTAAGAATCAATGGGTGTGTTAATAATTTAAAAGTCACAAAATGTATTAAGTAATCACAGATTGACCCTTTAAATACTAGAATGTATTAAAGTCATAGCACAACTCTTTTACCCTACCATATCCCAAAATATAAGGTTGCATTACTATTGTTTATAACAGGAACATAAACCAAAATGTGTTAAAATGCTGTCAACTACCTTGTCTGAGTAGGCTTATGTTTAAGGCTAGGTCAAATGTGGGATTAAGGATTAGCCCCTTTTTTCAATTTTCACCTAAATGACATACCTAAATCTAACTGCCTGTAGCTCAGGCACTGAAGTAAGGATATGCATATTCTTGGTACCATTTGAAAGGAACCACTTTGAAGTTTATGGAAATGTGAAAGGAATGTAGTAGAATATAACACAATAGATCTGGTAAAAAAATAATACAAGGAAAAATCCAAACGTTCTCCTGTATTATTTTTGTACCATCATCTTTGAAATGCAAGAGAAAGACCATAATGTATTTTTCCAGCCTCAAACAATAGTATGGTATTATTTCACTGTAGTAGCTACTGTAAATTGGACAGTGCAGTTAGATTAACAATAATTTAAGCTTTCTGCCAATATCAGATATGACTATGTCCTGGGAAATGTTCTTGTTACTTACAACCTCATGCTAATCGCATTAGCCTACGTTAGCTCAACTGTCTCGTGGAAGGGACACCGAACCCGAAGAAGTTATTAAGGAGTGTTTTTGCAGACACAGATTAGATTTAGTCCTGGACTAGAAATAATTTGGGATGGAGATTTTCCATTGATCTTGCTTTTTAGTCCAGGACTAGGCTTAATCTGTATCCGGGAAAACCTCCCCACATTTGACCTAGACTACGGCAACTGCACCACCCTCAACCGCAAGGCTCTCCAGAGGGTGGTGCGGTCTGCACAACGCATCACCGGGGGCAAACTACCTGCCCTCCATGACACCTACAACACCCGATGTCACAGAAAGGCCAAAAAGATCATCAAGGACAACAACCACCTGAGCCACTGCCTGTTCACACCGCTACCATGCAGAAGGCGAGGTCAGTACAGGTGCATCAAAGCTGGGACCGAGAGACTGAAAAACAGCTTCTATCTCAAGGTCATCAGACTGCTAAACAGCCATCACTAACTCAGAAAGGCTGCTGCCTACACTGAGACCCAATCACTGGCCACTTTATAAATGGATCACTAGTCACTTTATACAAAGCCACTTTAAGTAACGCCACTTTAATAATGTTAACATATCTTAAATTACCCATATCATATGTATATACTGTATTTTATACCATCTATTGCCCCTTGCCTATGCCGCTCGGCCATCGCTCATCCATATGCGTATATTTACATATTCTCATTCACCCCTTTAGATTTGTGTGTATTAGGTAGTTGTTGGGGAATTGTTAGTTTACTTGTTAGATATTACTGCAGTCGGAACTAGAACCACGAGCATTTTGCTACACTCACATTAACATCTGCAAACCATGTGTATGTGACCAATCAATGTTTGATTTGATTTTAATGTAGAAATGAGTGAAATGGGATAATGTCTTACATGTAAAAACATGTTTACCAAACCAAGTACATTAATGGGGTAAACCTACTCTAAGAGTTTGTATTAGGCTGTTTGAGAGAAGGTTTGAATTCTAATCACCCATCCAATGTGAGTACATCTGTTGATGAAGTACAGTAGATCAATAAAGCGACAGTACTCTAGCAGTAGTCACGCTGGTTATGCTGAAAAGCCTTGTTAGTGCATGGGTCAAATTAGCTTTTGAATTTCCTCTCGGTGGGAAGGTTGTATGCAAAATAACCATGGGACAATCACGCTCTCGCCAAGCTCTAAGAAACATATGGTTCTCAGAACGTTATGTGCTAGCTGGACAGTCTCCCGTTCCTTTTGGCATAAAGCTGGGAAAGGCTTTTTTCCAATCAACAAAATGTAGGAAAGGAAAATGGTTCCTTATCAGGTAATCAAGTCAATAAGCTTTCCCTAATTCATCATGATGCACAAAAAGAGCTGTCTGCAAGACAAATTTGTCTGGTCTTACTCATAATACAGCCCTGCGCATGAAATGAAATGTTAATGAGTTAATTCTCCAGTCACTTCATTAATCAGCATGGTTCTTAATTAATTTTCTGAGCGAACGCAGCACAGTTCAACTAATTGAGTTTACCATAACTCATACCTTTGCAAATCCTCTTGAACAAGATAGCAGAGTGTTAACATTGAAATCTGGGATCCATTTCAAGAGTAGTGCGAGACAGATGTGGATGAGCCTCACATTACCTCAACCGTTTCCCTACAGTGGAGAAGCTGTCCAAGGTATATGTAAAAATCAAGAAGAGGATCACCACTGCTGGGAAACTGAAACTGCCCAGAAATCTTTCACTTAAAAAAAAAAAGATTAATGAGAAATCAAAAACACTACTTTGGGATAGAGCTTCAAAATGGGGTGTAAAAAAAAATATTTTGGACCCACAATAAACATCAATGGTAAAGAGCAAAGTTAACAATCCTAGTCATCGAAGGATATTGAATCTAGTTGAAGTTAACTCATAGTCACAAAATGAACAATAGTGTTGCCAATCAAAATTCATAAATAAATCAAATATTTGATGCATACGGTCTGCCCTCCACTCAAGCCTGACTGAATATGATGAAGTTTTCAACAATGAAAACAGCAATGAGTTATAAAAGAATAAAAGGCAGTGCTCCTTTAAATAGTTTGTAAGACCCTGAAGTAGATTCCACATGAGTAATGACATCGGAAAGTGCATAATAACATCCGATAGAAGGGATATCAGCAGCCAGGCAGTGCTCATGTATGACAGTCTTGGCCAAAAGACTCACATTCCATAGTAAGTGTGAATAATTGGCTGAAGTAAAAATGTAATCATTTCTCAGTCATCATCTCATTGGTTGCCACTGTGTCATTCGCTATATGTACCCTTGCCAGAGTAAAAGGATCAGTAGCATGCATTCTTTGAGGGGGAGAGCATATATTTTTTAAGCACTTATGTTTGTGTTTTTCTTAAGAGGAGCTGAGTGAGAGATGGTGATGAATTAAGTCTACCCTTAAAGAAAAAACACACATTTTGCACGGGAAAACATGTGATCGCATGTGAAGTGAATGTGATAACATGTGACAACATGGGAAAGCAACATGTGTTAATGTGAAATATATGTTACATTATGGGGATGCAACATTTCAAGAAATCTTTTCACAAAATACATGTGCTAGTTCGATTTGACCTCACGTGAGTCTTTTTTTACGTGTAAATTTCAGCTCAACATGTATGCTGACCTTTCTGTTGTTCTGCCAAGTCTGTTGCATTCCTCTACACATTCATTACCTACAATACATCTCTGCACTTAGCAAAATAATGCCATCTGCACTTCTATTTTTGTTATCAGTTGATCTTACTATTCTCTCATCATAGATTTAATTAACTTATTTCAGCAATTTGAAGGGTTTTCTGTATAGTTGTCTAATGTTGGTGGGGCATATTAATCAGTTTTAATGTTACTCCTGAATCATTATGATAAATGTAATCATTTTTCTTCTGTGTATTTTTAACAAAGCAGCTATTTACTTTACCTAAGTCCAAAGTGCAGGAATACAAGTGAAATCAGTCATCAACAGACATGGTGGCATGGCAGGAACATCGGAATACCTTGAACCAATAAGTTGTAAGTTCAAATCCCAGGTGAGCACAAAATTGTGAATAATAATTACAGTATAAACATACACAATATAATAGTGACAAATATGTAACTTGAAAACACTATGTTAAAAGCACTGTTGGTGTGTGTATCCTAACTACTAATTTTTGTTCGCTGGGCATCACCTGTGAAATCTCATGTGAAAAATATTCACGTGAACATTTTAATTCACATATGAACGGTTATGTGATCATGTGAAAATCCATGTGAAACTCCTTGTGAAATATCATCACATGTAAAGGTTTCTCATGATTTCAAGTGGAATTTCACAACAAATCCAATTTCACATGTGCAAAACATGGAAATTTCACATGAAATCAGGTGATTTTCCATATGTGAAATTAGGTGTAGATTCAGTCCATTTTCCCAAGCAAGGCATAATATCCAGTGTTTCATGGGAAAACACACTGCTGTTATGTTTGAGTGGAATCCCACAAATTATAAATGTTCTGTACTACAAAGGGATCATGCTCACATCAAAGGGTCAATGCAATCATGTGGCATCTCAGTAAACAATATTTTGTGATTGCACAACAGGGTCCTAAGCTGAAATGTACTTATACGAAGTGTTCCTGCAAAATGTGACAATATGGAAGCCAAGGAATTGCAGTACTAACCCAGACTACAAATAACCAATGACCTGTATCACTGACCAACAACCCTCTCAATGGGGACATTTACCATCCACATACCAGCATGTTGAAATTTCAATGGAAAACAGGAACCACAGAACTCACAACTTTCTTGGGAAATGTCTGAGACTCTGTTACCACGAGCGTCCATGCATTTTCCCTGCGTTAGGTTTGGAAAGTTCACTGGCCTCCTGCCATGATGGGAAGCACCTGGCCAAAAGTGAGTGACTGTGAACAACGTTGGCAGTTGTGAGGAGCGTCAACATCTGTGACAAGTTAGAGAACTGTATCCATGGATCCCAAACAGTGGCTGTTACAGTAGGTTTCCCAGATGCAAATGCAAGTTCATAACATTTTCATAGAAAAATACCTTCCAATGTTTATAAATCTTATTATGCTCATTATGCTACTGTAGGTGGAACAATGGAAAACGCTCATGTAATGAGTAGACCTGAAGACTTGCCTAAGCTTTTGCTCAGCGGGTTATTTCATTGCTGTGGTGTGCAGCAGACCCAGATTCTATCCCAGTCAATCACATTACTGTACATACCGCAAATGAAGTCGAACATATTGGACCTCATTGACTAACCCACTTCCGTTGCCACCGGCCAGCCAGTCTGTCTGTGGTGCAGTACAGGATATGAGGAGGAGAGGAGAGGCGTACACAAATGATACATCACCTCATTGGCATATTATGGATGGGAAAAGTAGTGGAACATGAAACATTATCCATGGGAACCATGGATACACTTCTCTAACTTGTCATCATGTCACTCACTGTTGGCCAGGTGATTGGGGCTCCAGAGTGGCACAGCAGTCTAAGGCACCGCATCTCAGTGCTTGAGGTGTCACTACAGACACCCTGGTTTGAACCCAGGCTGTATCACAACTGGGTGTGATTGGGGGTCCCATAGGGCGGTGCACAATTGGCCAATTATCATCCAGGTTTGACCGGTAGGCCGTCATTGTAAATAAGAATTTATTCTTAACTGACTTGCCTAGTTAAATGAAGGTTAAAAACCTCTACGGGATCGGTGTCCCCCCCACGGGACGGTTGAGCTAATGTGCGCCAATGTGATTAGCATGACTTTTTATGTAACAAGAACATTTTCCAGGACATAGACATATATGATATGGGCAGAAAGCTTACATTATTGTTAAGCTAACTGCACTGTCCAATTTACAGTAGCTAATACCATGCTATTGTTTGAGGAGAGTGCACAGTTATGCACTTGAAAATGTATCAATAAACCAATTAGGCGCATTTGGGAAGACTTGATACAACATTTTGAACAGTAATACAATGGTTGGATCAGTCTAAAACTTTGCACATACATTGCTGCAGTCTAGTGGCGAAAATCTACATTGCGCTTAAACTGCAATGGTACATTGTGGCGTTTCTCTTGCATTTCAAAGTTGATGAAAAAAAATATGTTTTTGTCTTTGTATTATCTTTCACCAGATGTAATGTGGTAGATCTAAGGATCTAAGTGTTTCCTTTCAAATGGTATCAAGAATATGCATATCCTTGCTTCAGGTCCTAAGCTACAGGTAGTTAGATTTGGGTATGTCATTTTAGGCAACAACATTTTTTTTAAAGGGTCTGATCCTTAAGAGGTTTTAAATTAAGTTAAATTAAATATTAACCCAATGAGCTATGCAGTGCCTTCAGAAAGTATTCACACCCCTTGACTTAAAAAAAAAAACATTTACTTACTGCCCGAATTTAAAATGGATTCAATATATTTTTTGCCACTGGCCTAGACACAATACCCTATAAGTGGAATGGTGTTTTTCACAAATGTTTTCAAATGAATTGAAAATGAAAAGCTGAAATGTCTTGAGTCAGTGTATTGTCTTCAACCCCTTTGTTATGGCAAGCCTAAATGTCTTCAGGAGTAAACAATAATATTGTTTAACATGATATTTTAATTACTACCTCATCTCTGTACCCCACACATACAATTATATGTAAGGTCCCTCAGTCGAGCAGCGCATTTCAAACACAGATTCAACCACAAAGACCAGAGAGGTTTCCCAATGCCTTCCAAAGAAGCGCGCCTACTGGTAGATGGGTAAAAAAATAGAAGATAAAAAAGCTGACATCGAATATCCCTTTGAGCATGGTGAAGTTATTAACTACACTTTGAATGGTGTATCAATACACCCCGTCACTACAAAGATACAGACGTCCTTCCTAACTCAGTTGCTGGAGAGGAAGGAAACCACTCAGGGATTTCACCATGAGGCAAATGGTGACATTAAAACAGTTAGAGTTTAATGGCTGTGATTGGAGAAAACTAAGAATGGATCAACAACATTGTAGTTACTCCACAATACTAACCTAATTGACAGAGTGAAAACCAGGAAGCCTGTACAGAATACAAATATTCCAAAACATGCATCCTGTTTGCAATAAGGCGCTTAAGTAAAACTGCAAAAAATGTGGCAAATAAATTAACTTTATGTCCTGAATACAAAGTGTTATGTTTGGGGCAAATCCAACACAACACATCACTGTGTAGCACCTCATATTTTCAAGCATGGTGGTGGCTGCATCGTTATGTGTATGCTTGTCATCAGCAAGGGAGTTGTTTTATGATAAAAATAAAGAGAATAGAGCTAAGCATAGGCAAAATCCTAGCGGAAGACCCGGTTCAGCCTGCAAAGCTCTAAGAGACTTACCCAGAAAGACTTACAGCTGTAATTTTTGCCAAAGGTGATTCTAACATGTATTGACTCAGGGGGCTATATACTTATATAATCAAGATATGAGTGTTTTTTTTTTGTTTTTTTTGACATTAGAGTATTTTGTGTAGATTGTTGACCAAAACAATGAAAAGTAAATCCATTGTAATCCCGTTTTGTAACACAACAAATTGGGGAAAAAGTACAGGGGTGTGAATACTTTACGAAGGCATTTCTAAATGGAATTTAATTAAGGTGTAGTCGAACACCACCAAATTATGGGGTACTCACAGAAGCACAGAAGAACCTCAAAAAGCCTGTTAACAGAGACACGCACCTTTGATGGGTATCTGGGCAATCTCTACTGACATTCCAATATAGATAAGAAAGAGGCCATGTTCACTGCTGCGGTAACGCGCACCTTATGCTCCAATGTTCAATGTCAGAGATAAAGGGCATTGACTATCATCACAGGGAGAAGTAGGTTGAAGAATCAAACTACACTGAACAAAAAAATAGAAATGCAAGTGTTGGTCCCATGTTTCATGAGTGGAAATTAAAGATCCCAGAAATGTTTCATAAGCACAAAAACAAATGTTGTACACAAATTTGTTTACATCCCTGTTAGAGAGCAATTCTCCTTTGCCAAGATAATCCATCCACCTGACAGGTGTGGCATATCAAGAAGCTTATTAAACAGCATGATCATTACACATTACACAGTTGCAACTTGTGCTGGAGACAATAAAAGGCCACTCTAAAATGTGCAGTTTTGTCAAACAATACAATGCCACAGATGTCTCAAGTTTTGAGGGATCGTGTAATTGGCATGCTGACTGCAGGAATGTCCAACAGAGCTGTTGCCAGAGAATTTCATGTTAATTTCTCTAACATAAATGTCGTTTTAGAGAATTTGGCAGTCCAACCGGCCTCACAACCGCAGACCACGTATAACCAAGCCAGCCCAGGACCTCCACATCCGGTTTCTTCATCTGTGAGATAGTCTGAGACCAGCCACCCGGACAGTTGGTGAAACTGAGGAATATTTCTGTCTGTCATAAAGCCTTTTTGTGGGGAAAAACTCATTCCTATTGGCTGGGTCTGGCTCCCCAGTGGGTGGGCCTGGCTCCCAAGTGGTTAGGCCTATGCTCTCCCAGGCCCACCCATGGCTGTGCCTCTGCCCCGTCATGTGACATCCATAGATTAGGGCCTAACACATTTATTTCAATTGACTGATTTCCTTATATGAACAGTAACTCAGTAAAATCTTTGAAACTGTTGCAATTTGAGGATATTTTTTTGTTTAGTATAAAAGGTGAACTGATTTCTCCAAAGGGACAGCTTGGCCTCACAAAAACGGTGAAAACAGTACGTTTCCAGGGCAACCCATTGGAGCGACGTGTGAGAAATGTCACCCAACAAAGGCAGGAGTTGGACTCCGTGAGCTCAGACAGAGTGAAACTTTTGTGTGCATGCCAGTACCTTTTTTACTTTCTAGGTCAGCCACACACCAAATGAATGAGTCCTTTCTCGGTGTAACCTTTGTAAAGTCAAATAAAAAAAGGGAAAAAGCTTGATAGATATTGTGTTCATTTGAGACATTTGTTATACAGCATGTATCATCCTCATTTATTATCATTAACCTCATTTGAAGACAATAAAGTTGTCATAAAAATAAAAAATGCACAACCACATGGGCCCGTGCCTGAGTATGTTGAATGGTAGTGACCTACAAAAAAAGGACCATTGTTTCTTCAGGTCTTGCAGGAAGGCCACTGTGCACGACTTGCTAAAGAAAGAGTGAGCTCAGTCCTATCTCCATCTGCACACTCTTGAAATGAACAATGTTGTCATTTCCTCCAAAGTTCATCCAATTTCTTGTGTTTAGTTACAGCAGTGTCAAATTCTTCAGTTCCTTGGCAATGTTTTGCACCGGTGTTGAGGCAGGTCTATTTCAACACCTGGCTGATCTCTCCCCAGGGGCTGGATTAAGTTTGCAGAAGCTCCATGCCTGTCCCCACCTGCCTAGTCATCTCCTTGATTCTGAAGCTCTACTCAATTACAGGATTTCCCACAATCCTTCTGTTTACCAACTTGTATAAAGCCTTTTCATTGTGGTGGCAATCAGGGTTAACAAGGATATTCCAATTAATATCAGCCTTGGATTGCAACAATCTAGTTGCCATCTCACAAAAACAAAGGTGGCCATGTGGTGTCTGGCGTGGTGACAGCTTCTTGGGAACTTAAAATAAATAGCATGCATTCAATATAATGCTTTGAGTTTAGGAGCAGTCAGTAGTGCTCACGAGCCAAAAGTTGTCCCTCGAAAATTAAGTACTACGTCACATACGTGCAGATTTGTGCACCACATCATTGCTCTCTCTCTCTCTCTCTCTCGATATTATTTGTGTGCATGATGTGCCTCTTGCTAGCTGTCACTCATATGGCGAGGGGCTGAAGCTCAATGGTTGAACTGAAATTGCTAGGTGGGCTGGCCCATGTGGGGGGAAATTTAGGACAATGGCACAGCACAGCATCCATAAAAACTGTCGCTTTCAAACTAGGAATTTTGTTGCTAATTGAAGTTAAACAGTAATTGTGCTCATAGATCATACATGTATGAACTACACATTGACACATCCAGCCCAAATCGGGACATTTTAAAAATACTTAGCAGTAGCCAAAGTTCCATAGCATGTCTTTAAAGAGATTTGGATACAGCCAAGAGTCCAGGTTTTGGCTCTCAAGTTCGGTTAAAGGTATTTAGATCAAGTAACGTGAAACCCAGTAGTAGTCTCCACAGTAGATAACAGGCCATATCCAATAATGTCACATACTAAGTCACAACATGTATTCTGAACGGTACTGTGTCGGTCATCCTTATCATCATAGTTCGAACCCTTCAGGAAAATACAGAAATGCTAATTATTATGAATACCAGTAATGTCTGTCCCAATGACCGTACATTCATGGGACAAGTATGTTAGATTAGGTTGAGGTGAAAAGTTTAGCTTATAAAGCAGAACCGCTTGAAGAGGACTTCAAAGAGGTTGTGTTATGAATTGTGCTCTTTCTCTACTATCTTTTCAGCTCTCAGATTATTTGCCCTAAGCGTCCGCCTAATCCCAATGGTCACAATTATGACAGTGCCTCATCTACAGCTGTGAGTAGTCCCTTCAAGCATTTGAGATGATCTGTTCCAAGTCTTTGTAAACCGTGAGCTGACATTGAGACATCAGAGAGGGTGTGAGGCTGTCTCGCGGTGATGCCTTGCTTCCCGAGACATCTTCCATATCTGTTTCTCAGTACAAACATTGTCCCTTTACAGTACAGTCAGATGTGTCCAAGTGATAGCATGTATCCATGAAGGACAGATTCCCATCCCTGGTGGGAACTGTTTTATTTCAGGAGGCAGGACGGTCTTCGTCCCCCGGTGAGGAAAGCCAGGTCAGGAAGCAAAGAATGTCACACAGGGGAAATAACACGATTAGGGGAAGTATCTCTTGGCTACGCCCCCAACATTTAGCTGAGCCATCTCCATTGAAAGTACAGCGAGGATGGTTTAGAAGAGGGAGCAGTCGCCTAAAGACAAGCCGACCAGATGTAGTGAAATGTAAGTCAGGATCGGGGAGCACTAACATGTTTGTAATTAATGGGAGGGCAGAGGAGTAAAATAATTTCACCTGTATGGAATTGAAATGTATTTTAAAGTTGAATTGACATAACCACCTCTTGAATGAACAATGCAAATATCCCTATGAGACAAATCATGGAAATACTTACGCCACATGAATCATTTTGTGAGCTGCAGAGCAAGACCTTTGTGATTTCAATTGAATCCAAACCTTAACGTAAAATTAATTTGGACACATTACTTAAGAGGGAACAGTATCATAATAGTCTGGAATATTTCTAAAGGCCATAGATGATTCTTCGTCACAGTGGCCTGGGCCATAAAACCCCAATTTGCTATTGTATAATCAGATTTGGCAACATTTGGGCCTCACGAGTGGCACAGCAGTCTAAGGCACTGCATCGCAGTGCTTGAGGCATCACCACAGATCTCAAATCAAAATCTAATCTAATTTTATTTGTCACATACACATGGTTAGCAGATGTTAATGCGAGTGTAGCGAAATGCTTGTGCTTCTAGTTCCGACAATGCAGTAATAATCCAACAAGTAATCTAACTAACAATTCCAAAAAAATAAATAAAACTACTGTCTTATACACAGTGTGAGGGGATAAAGAATATGTACATAAAGATATATGAATGAGTGATAGTACAGAGCAGCTTAGGCAAGATACAGTAGATGGTATCGAGTACAGTATATACATATGAGATGAGTATGTAAACAAAGTGGCATAGTTAAAGTGGCTAGTGATACATGTATTACATAAGGATGCAGTAGATGATATAGAGTACAGTATATACGTATACATATGAGATGAATAATGTAGGGTATGTAAACATTATATTAGGTAGCATTGTTTAAAGTGGCTAGTGATATATTTTACATCATTTCCCATCAATTCCCATTATTAAAGTGGCTGGAGTTGAGTCAGTGTGTTGGCAGCAGCCACTCAATGTTAGTGGTGGCTGTTTAACAGTCTGATGGCCTTGAGATAGAAGCTGTTTTTCAGTCTCTCGGTCCCAGCTTTGATGCACCTGTACTGACCTCGCCTTCTGGATGATAGCGGGGTGAACAGGCAGTGGCTCGGGTGGTTGTTGTCCTTGATGATCTTTATGGCCTTCCTGTAACATCGGGTGGTGTAGGTGTCCTGGAGGGCAGGTAGTTTGCCCCCGGTGATGCGTTGTGCAGACCTCACTACTCTCTGGAGAGCCTTACGGTTGTGGGCGGAGCAGTTGCCGTACCAGGCGGTGATACAGCCTGCCAGGATGCTCTCGATTGTGCATCTGTAGAAGTTTGTGAGTGCTTTTGGTGACAAGCCAAATTTCTTCAGCCTCCTGAGGTTGAAGAGACGCTGCTGCGCCTTCTTCATGATGCTGTCTGTGTGAGTGGACCAATTCAGTTTGTCTGTGATGTGTATGCCGAGGAATCTGGGTTCGATCCCAGGCTGTGTCACAACTGGCCTTGACTGGGAGTCCCATAGGGCGGCACACAATTGTCCAGATTAGGAGAGGGTTTGTCCGGGGGGGCATTACTTGGCTCATTGCACTCTAGCAACTCCTTGTGGTGGGCCAGGCGCCTGCAGGCTCACTTTGGTTGTCAGTTGAACAGTGTTTCCTCTGACACATTGGTGCAGCTTGCTTCCAGGTTAAGGAGCGTGGTTTGGCGGGTCATTTTTTGGAGGACGCAGGAATCAACCTTAGGCTCTCCCGAGTCCATTGGGGAGCGATGATACAAGAACGTAATTGAAAAAGGTGGTAAACTGGCAACGGTCTTTCTTTACATAATTTGTTTGAGAAATTTAGCATTGCTGGATGTAAATGCAAAACAGATACTTGGTTAGTCTATGTACTGTATAGACCCAAATGAAAAGCCCAGAACACTAACATTAATCCATCATGACAGTAATATTGTTACGTTTGTCTATGGAAACCTGAATTTTTAGGTCACAAAATGATATTAATATTCTGTAACAAATCTTTTTTCATCAATAATTTGAGTCCTAAGAAACCAAAATAAGTGCCAGTTTTGGCAGTGATTTTTCATTGAGGGATTTATTTTTGAAACCAGAAAAATATTTCCATAGCCTATGCAGCTGGCCTTTCTCTATCAACATCCAACTACCTTCCCATGGCAGTGTGGAAATGGACTCTCCAGCTAACACAACAAAAACTAGTACATTACATGAACTGCTCTCTCCCCAAAAATATAACTGTGAAATTCCCATCATAAACCATGGGAGCGCAACAGTTTTAATGGACAGTCTAAGGCACTGCATCTCAGTGCAAGAGGCTTCACTACAGTACCTGGTTCGAATCCAGGCTGTTTCACATTCATCCGCTTGTTACACTCGAGACCTTTTTGTTAGGCTAGCCTTCTCCACCTATTCTTTTCCCCTCTACTGCCCATTGAGTACAACCTCATGATCGTCTCAAGTCCAACCCTTTTGTTCAAGAGCCACAGCAATGCAGTGAGTGTTATGGTCACTACTTAGTTTTTGTTGAACCTTTATTAATAAAATGTATTCTCATTTAGATACAAATCTATTTTGCAAGAGAGACCGGTTCAGTAAAAGACTTCCAACATTATTGATCAACCTGTGAGGGGGGAATGTTTTGGGTGACACATTTTGGAAAAATTTCATCAGGGGCAACTGTGTATCCCATAAGACCACCTTGTTGTTACCAGCTTGCATCTAGACTCGGGGGTCAGAGAAAGGGTTAATCAGATGTATTTGGATGTAGTGGGGTGGGTGAACGAAGCCAGCTAACACCTGCTACAGTGCTAACACAGCCTGACTAAAGCGTGGTAATGCTTATCTTCCTGTGGTGGTGTTACCCATACTGACATGCAGGAAGCATGAGGAGCATATCCTGCTAACTGTGTCAGCTAAGCAGAGAGCAGCTAGACTGCTTCTAAACTGATTAGCAGTTCCCACCACATGGAAAACCACCCGTGAGAGAAAGCTTACTGAGCTGTCCGAGTGAGTTATGCTCAAATCAATGGCTGGATAGAAATGGCAGCATACAGTATATGGGTAGAAATAAGAAAGATATGCGCTACACAATGGATGTGATTCCCCTGGGGATATATAGAAAAACAACAAGGCCTTTCTCAAAACCAGTCTCAATGAAAACAGTGCACTTTTCATTGAGACTGGTATTGAGAAAGACCTTGTGAAAACATTGACGTCGACATGTCCTTGTTTTTCTCCAAGCATATACAGGTAAACATTAAACAAAGCAGTCCCTTATGGAAAAATCCACATGATTTTACATATGGAAATTACATGATTTCACATGTGAAATGTTCACGCTTCTATTTTGTGAAATTATGTGAAACCGTGCAGTTTTGGAACACTTCACATGTCATGTTACTTCATAGGAAGTTTCACGTGGATATTTTTCACATGACATTTCACAGGTAATTCCCTGCAAAAGTGCGTCATTTTGCTCCCGTGTGGCGCAGCAGTCTAAGGCACTGCATCTCAGTGCAAGAGGCTTCACTACAGTACTTGGTTCGAATACAGGCTGTTTCACATCCGGCCGTGATTGAGAGTCCCGTTGTGCGGCATACAATTGGCATACAATTGGCACCATCCGGGTTTGGCTGGGGTAGGCTGTCATTGTAAATAAGAATTTGTTCTTAACTGACTTGCCTAGTTAAATAAACGTTAAATAAAATACAATAAAAAAAGGATGTACCCAGAACATCACACAGTCACAGTGTTTGCAACCTACATATTTGACACACTTTGTATGCTTATTTATACAGTAATTATTATTCAACATGCCTGGGATATGAATTCATAATCTCTTGATTCATGGCATTGCGATCTTTCTGCCATGCCACCACGTCAATATCAATAACTGATTTGACCTGTATTCATAGAGTTTGGACTTCAAAGTAAATCTCAGCTTTGTTAAAAGGCCCAGTGCAATCAAAAACTTAATTTCCTGTCTTTAATATACACTGCTCAAAAAAATAAAGGGAAAACTAAAATAAGACATCCTAGATCTGAATGAATGAAATATTCTTATTAAATACTTTTCTTTACCTAGTTGAATGTGCTGACAACAAAATCACACAAAAAGTATCAATGGAAATCAAATTTATCAACCCATGGAGGTCTGGATTTGGAGTCACACTCAAAATTAAAGTGGAAAATCACACTACAGGCTGATCCAACTTTGGTGTAATGTAAAGTCAAAATGAGGCTCAGTAGTGTGTGTGGTCTCCACGTACCTGTATGACCTCCCTACAACGCCTGGCCATGCTCCTGATGAGGTGACGGATGGTCTCCTGAGGGATCTCCTCCCAGACCTGGACTAAAGCATCCGCCAACTCCTGGAGAGTCTGTGGTGCAACGTGGCGTTGGTGGATGGAGCGAGACATGATGTCCCAGATGTGCTCAATTGGATTCAGGTCTGGGGAACGGGCGGGCCAGTCCATAGCATCAATGCCTCCCTCTTGCAGGAACTGCTGACACACTCCAGCCACATGAGGTCTAGTATTGTCTTGCATTAGGAGGAACCCAGGGCCAACCGCACCAGCATATGGTCTCACAAGGGGTCTGAGGATCTCATCTCGGTACCTATTGGCAGTCAGGCTACCTCTGGCGAGCACATGGAGGGCTGTGCGGCCCCCCCAAAGAAATGCCACCCCACACCATGACTGACCCACCGCCAAACCGGTCATGCTGGAGGATGTTGCAGGCAGCAGAACATTCTCCACGGCGTCTCCAGACTCTGTCACGTCTGTCACATGTGCTCAGTGTGAACCTGCTTTCATCTGTGAAGAGCACAGGGTGCCAGTGGTGAATTTGCCAATCTTGGTGTTCTCTGGCAAATGCCAAACATCCTGCACGGTGTTGGGCTGTAAGCACAACCCCCATCCTGGATGAGCTGCACTACCTGAGCCACTTGTGTGGGTTGTAGACTCCGTCTCATGCTACCACTAGAGTGAAAGCACCGCCAGCATTCAAAAGTGACCAAAACATCAGCCAGGAAGCATAGGAACCAAGAAGTGGTCTGTGGTCACCACCTGCAGAACCACTCCTTTATTGGGGGTGTCTTGCTAATTTCCTATAATTTCCACCTGTTGTCTATTCCATTTGCACAACAGCATGTGAAATTTATTGTCAATCAGTGTTGCTTCCTAAGTGGACAGTTTGATTTCACAGAAGTGTGATTGACTTGTAGTTACATTGCGTTGTTTAAGTGTTCCCTTTATTTTTTTGAGCAGTGTATATTTGAATATATGTATGTATGAATTTTGAAAAATACTGTGAAATTGTGAAAAGTACAATAATTCACTTTTAGTGTACGTTCTGTTTGAACATGTCAGCCTGTTTTGGTGGGATGGAGTTTTGGGGTGCCTGGTGACATTACCATGCAGTAAATTCATTATTAGACCAATAAGAAAGAGATTTACAACCTCTCTGCCAGTAACAGCAGGGCGGCGGGTAGCCTAGCAGTTAAGAGCACTGGAACAGTTTGCTGGTTTGAATCCCCGAGCAGACTAGGTGAAAAATATACCAATGTACCCTTGAAGAAGGCACTTAACCCTAATTGCTCCGGGATAAAAGTGTCTGCGAAATGACTCAAATCTAAACAGCTAGTATTCAGTTCTCCCCAGACAGTCCTATCAAAGTTCTTGCTTGAGAAATTGTTCTTTACTAAGAAGCTATATTTGTTTCTTTTTGACCATCTCATTGAAAACAATCACAATAAGATACTTAATTGTTACCCAGAAATGATTTGATATTGAGATAAAAATGGCTGCATTGGACCTTTAAGACTATTAGGCTTGATGTGATTTTGGCCTCCAATCACACCCCATTGCATTTGGTGTACCCGTAGGCATTGGAAATTAGATATGCAACCCATATTTGACAAAAGATGTGTTGGACTAATGGATTGATTAAGAAGAAGATTGAAACACAACTACAGTACTGCTGGTAATGACTAGCAGGCTAATTATCAAAGTAATATCACGTTACTGTCACAAAGAGCACATGCATCCATAAAAGAGCCATGATGCATGGGGCCATATACTCTAATAACTAACAGTCGCCCTTAAAGACAAGAAAGGGAAGAGGGAAAATGAATCCAGTCTGTTTCACATTAAAAACTTTGATGTATTGAAACACCAGCCCTCCAAAATAATGGCTTTAAAAAACCTTGAAAGAAAAGTAGAATCTTGCCATGTCGTGAACCCTAACTAAATGCATAGCTGTCAGATTTGTACGGATCATTAAGCTTTTGTCTGAATAAACCATAAAGAAAGAGCTTAAAGTGTCCTCTTTGAAAGTGATGCAGTTTGGCCTCTGACGCTTGCCATCAAAGTCGGCATCCTTCATTTACATTTCACTCAAATGCTTATTTTTCTGCTGCCGTCAATCCATACTGAGGGTATCATTACAGCTGGCTCAAACAACCATCGCAGCGCTTTCCATCATACTTAGTTAGACCACACTTTTCTGCTGTCACAGCAGCCGTCACACTCTAGAATTCTGTCTTTGAGAGAGGCATTGAACAGAATACGTGAGTTGCCTTGCTGGCTCAGTAAACATAGCACACTTCAATGTGGACAATGGCAGACCTGGGTTCAAATTCTATTTGATATAATTTCAAATTCTTTATTTGTGCTTTATTGAGCTTGCCTGTTGCAATGGAACCAATAGAAATGTCCCCAAAGTGCAAACCCCACTCACCTGGCACTCCATGCACGTTAAAGCAAATACTCAAAGTCTTTGAAAGATTTCTAATTGTAATGGATCTCAGGTCTGGTCAGAGAACATTCACTTTGCAGAAAGCAGAAAGTGCAATGCGGCATATGATGGGGAATCCTTCTGTCTATTTCTGTCAATGTAAAACAACATCTTTGTTTTATTATGGCAGTCAATGTGTATGCACAATTTCAAAGGATCTGAATAAATACTGACTAAGCATTACAACTCTGCAACTGAAAACTCCACTAACAAACATTAGCTTTTACCTTTTCTGGAATAAAGCTCAGACACACTACATAAAATGATGTACTGAACAATAAGAAAAGCAAGCAATGGGGATTCATAAAAACACGCATATATAAAACAAAACAATATAAATAAGATATCTTACTCTTTATATGTTAACTAAAGATATTAGTTAAAAGCATATTTTCTTACCTGAAACTCAATGCCAGAAACATCTTACTAACTCCATGACAAGAACACCATAGTGTGAAACCTGAAACCATGGTGAAACCTGATGATAGCAATGCAAAGCTCACTATCAATTATCTTAAAACCGGCTTGTTCTCAGTGATGTTGCAGAGTGTAATGTGACCCGTCGCTGTGTCTGTCTGGAAGGTGGCCCTCACCACTCAAGATTCACTCAGGCAACGCATGACCTTTGACACCAGCTCCACTTTTCGTACCACCACTCCAATGCTCTTCAGCCAGGCCTGCAGGGTCTTCAAAAGCTGAGTAGCAAACAGGACACGTTCGGACAGACAATCAATCAATCAATCAAATGTGTTTCATGAAGCACGTTTTACATCCTACTCATCCTACTATAAGTCGACAAAGAATCTGAGGCGGTAGAGAATCTCCTGACAGGTATACTGTAATCTTTGTATAATGTCATCTTCCAGATGCTTACTTTGCTTACTTGAGTTTCCAATTATAGCTCTTGAATCGACAGATATGGAACGTCTGGAGAGTTCGGAGAGTAAGAAAGCCTACGAGAGTTGAGAGTGATTTCATCAGACACTGTAGTGAGAAACCTTAACCTTTTTAATGAGGGGGAGCACCTCAAACGTCGAGACATTTCTTACATGAGTGTTTTCCTTACATTATGGGTTGCGATCGCTAGTATTCTTTATTGTACAGAGAAAATGGACTTTCTGTAGATTGTGTGGAGATGTAAGCAAATTTTCTGTCTCCAATGGGTGTTTTTTAAAAGAGAAACTAAATTCAGACTTCCATAGTTTATCTAACCTGTGTAATTAATTCAAATATAACCAAACCCAATGCAGGTACAAACGATAAATTACTTCTGTAGTAATTAACTACACAGTAACTGTAAAGTTATTTTGGAGATTAATAACCCTGTAGATTTCATCTGGCCCTCCCTAAAGTATATTGAGCCAATGGCAACCACTGATGGCCACTAGGGTATCGCCAACTGAGCTCTCATTATTATCTCACATTATCGCCAACTGAGCTCTCGTATTGATGGTTTATCGTGTTTAAGCTATTATGAGTAGCATTTCCTATGCTGTGTGGATAATGGAGATTATTTATTTGTAGAACAATGGATAACACTCTGTGGCATATTGCACTCTACTGAAGAAAAAACATTCTGAATTGGAAAGAAATTTGGTAGGGAGAGTAATTTCGTATAATTTGGAAGTCGATATCTTAACCAAACAGATTCTTAATTGTATAATAATATTCAAGTTTTCTATCACACATGTTGCTGCATTCCATATCACTTGGTGCAGGCATAAGTAAGTGTCTGCAAATCAACACGTTTGATAAATCATCGTAATTGACATAGACTACATTTCCAGTCTAATCATTTAATGTTGTTTGTAATATGTCATATTCTTCCGTCTATCTTCCAGCATTTGTCCTAACAGGATGTTATTTTAATGGGCCGGAAGTAGTGAATGAAGACTATTACCATTTCCCATGCCATTTCCACTGTCTATTATAAAGCCAGCATGACAAATAACACCGTCAGATCAGCTGGTCTACTAGTTTTGTTCCGCAGTTTGTTCATTGCAACCAGCGTTATTTTAGCTCGGAGCTCCTTGTAAACCTTCCGTTAGTTGCATGTTAAAGTAACTGTACAGTAAAAATCTATTTTTAAAAGTAGAGCCGGGCATACTGTATATCCAAGTGTATGAGTGTCTCACTTGTTTTTACCAGTATATGCCCAATACATGCCCAGACCACTCTGTTGTTTCCTAGCAGGCCAAGCAGGGGCATAGAGAAAAGATTCATTGTCATTTTTTGGAAGGACATCTATTTCATTCACATTGTAATACATTTTAGGTCATATTTTATAAAAAATCTGGAACACTGGACAGATACTTTAAGAAATCCAGGGGTAGCCTGCAGGTTCCTGGGTCTTCATTGCAATGATGCCAATATGTCAATTTAGTGTCTGTGTGCCCGAGCCCGAACACTAATCAGTCAAAGTGGCAGCACTAATTCTACGTGAGTGTGTGTCTCAGTTACCAGATCTCAACCCAATTGAACATTTATGGGAGATTGGGCACCAGGCGCCTCCTGAGACAGCATTTTCCACCACCATCAACGAAACACCAAATTGTGGAATTTCTTGTGTAAGAATGGTGTCGCATCGCTTCAATAAAGTACTGGACACTTGTAGAATCTTTGCCAAGGTGCATTGAAGCTCTTCTGGCGGCATGTGGTGGCCAAAACACCCTATTTAGATAGTTTATGTTGGTGTTTCCTTCATTTTGTCAGTTACCTGTACTTTGCTGCAGCAGGGCACTTTGAAAAAATATTAAATGTTGCCCAGATCAGCACCAGCTTTAAATACTATAAAATGTACAAAATTAATAATTCCATAATTGAGGTACAGTTGAAGTCGGAAGTTTACATACACCTTAGCCATGTCACGCCCTGACCTTAGTTGTCTTTGTTTTCTTTATTATTTTGGTTAGGTCAGGGTGTGACAAGGGTGGTTTGTTTAGTTTTTGTATTGTCTAGGCGGTTTTGTATGTCTAGGGGTTTTTGTATGTCAAGAGTTTTAAATGTCTATGGTTGCCTAGATTGGTTCTCAATCAGAGGCAGCTGTTTATCGTTGTCTCTGATTGGGGACCATATTTAGGTAGCCATATTCCTTGGGTATTTTGTGGGTTATGGTCTATGTTTAGTTGCCTGTTTCAGCACTGTTTATAGCGTCACGTTTGGGTTGATATTTTTGTTAGTTTGTTTAGTGTTCTTCGTTAATAAAAGAAGAATGTATTCAAATTACGCTGTGGTCTCCTCACTATGACGAACGTGACAGAATAACCCACCAGAACAGGACCAAGCAGCGTGAAAAGGAGGAGCAGCATTTAATGGGGAGATGGACCTGGGAGGAAATATTGGATGGGGCAGGACCCTGGACGCAGCCGGGGGAGTATTGCCTTTCTGAGGAGGAAAGAGAGGCAGCGAAAGCAGAACGGCGATACTACGAGTAGAAATACCGAAGAATAGAGGAACGGTGACGATATGAAGGTACACGGCTAGCACGGAAGCCCGAGAGGCAGCCCCAAGATTATATTGGTGGGGGGAGGCACACGAGGACATTGGCTGAGTCAGGCAGGAGACCTGAGCCAACTCCTCGTGCTTACTGTGCAGAGCGTGTTACTGGTCAGGCACAGTGTTATGCTGTAGAATGCATGGTGTCTCCAGTGTGCTATTCTAGCCCGGTGCGCTCTATTCCAGCTCTGGAATGGGCATCCAGCCAGGAAGGAAGGGTGCTGGCTCAGCGCTTCTGGTCTCCAGTGTACCTCCTTGGACCAGAATATCCTGCGCCGGCTTTGCTTACTGTGTCTCCGGTGAGTCTACACAGCCCAGTATGTCCTGTGCCAGCATTTGTAGGGTGAAAATAAACATCCAGCAAGGACGGGTTGTGTCAGCTCTACACTCCAGACCTCCAGTACGCCTCCACAGTCCAGTACGTCCTGTTCCTCCTCCCCGCACTCGCCCTGAGGTGTGTGTCACCAGCCCAGTACCACCAGTGCTGGCACCAGGCTTCCAGTGCACCTCCAGGGTCCAGTATGCCCTGTTCCTGCTCCTCGCACTCGCCCTGAGGTGCGTGTCCCCAGCCCGGTACCACCAGTGCCATGCACCAGGCCTATAGTGCGCCTCGCCAGTCCAGAGTGTCCGGTGACAGTACCCAGTCCAGAGCGTCCGGCGACAGTACCCAGTCCGGAACCTCCCGGCGACGGTCCACAGTCCGGAACCTCCCGGCGACGGGCCACAGTCCGGAACCTCCCACGATGGGCCACAGTCCGGAACCTCCCGGCGACGGGCCACAGTCCGGAACCTCCCACGACGGGCCACAGTCCGGGACCTCCGGAACCTCCCACGACGGGCCACGGTCCGGAACCTCCCACGACGGGCCACGGTCCGGAACCTCCCACGACGATCCCCAGCCCGGGGCCTCCGGTGATGATCCATGAAGTGATGGTCCCAAGCCCGGGGTCTCCAGCGACGATCCCCAGCCCAGGGCCTCCGGTGATGATCCATGCAGTGATGGTCCCCAGCGCGGCCCGGGGTCTCCAGCGACAGTCCCCAGCCCGGGGTCTCCAGCGATGATCAGCAGTAAATAGCCTCCGGCGACGATCCACGGATCAGTGCTACAAGGGCGGAGGGCTCAATGTAAAGAAAAGGGGCGGCGTCCAGAGCCAGAGCCAGAGCCGCCACCAAAGTTAGATGCCCACCCAGACCCTCCCATATATGTTTAGGTCTGTCTGCACTACGCATATTAGCTTCACGGTTTGTTTTGTTGTTTTGATAGTTTGTTCAGTGATCTTTCTTTTATTATAAAAAGAGTTATGTACGCTTGTCATGCTGCACCTTGGTCTCCTCATTACAACGAACATGACAAGCCAACTACATTTAAGATCAGTTTTTCATAATTCCTGACATTTAATTCCATGTTTTAGGTCAGTTAGGATCACCACTTTATTTTAAGAATGTGAAATGTCAGAATAAGAGTAGAGAGAATTATTTCAGTTTTTATTTCATTCGTCACATTCCCAGTGGGTCAGAAGTTTACATACACTTAATTAGTATTTGGTAGCATTGACTATACATTGGTTAACTTGGGTCAAACGTTTCAGGTAGCCTTCCACAAGCTTCCCACAATAAGTTGGCTGAATTTTGGCCCATTCCTCCTGACAGAACTTGTGTAACTGGGTCAGGTTTGTAGGCCTCCTTGCTCGCACACAATTTTTCAGATCTGCCCACAAATTTTCTATAGGATTGAGGTCAAGGCTTTGTGATGGCCACTCCAATACCTTGACTTTGTTGTCCTTAACCTCTAGCGTCGAGCAATCCCGTATCCGGGAGCGTAATTATAGACCTCAAGCTCATTACCATAACGCAACGTTAATAAATCCTGTTAGGGATAGGAAGAATACTGCCCCCTTTGGAGGAAGTGCGTGCCCATAGTAAACTGAACAAAAATCTGTCCAAAATTGCTAATATATGCATATAATAATTATTATTGGATAGAAAACACTCTAAAGCTTTTAAAACCGTTTGAAATATGTCTGTAAGTATAGCAGAACTCACAGGGCAGCCATTCTCCCAAACGATTTCTCTCATCAGGAAAGTTGGGCCAAATTTGACGTCATCGCCCCCACCCTTCCCAACCAGCTATGGATCTGGGATCAGTTTCTATGTCTTCGGCGAGATGTCTTCTTTCAATAGGGCATTTCATTGTGAAACTCCCGCGGTCTTTCACCCTTTGGCGGGCAAAAACCTTGGGGTCACGAGAAAATACATGCACTCTCCTGCGAGCGTTGGCTCGGAGTGTCCTTTGTTCCTTGAAGCACTAGACGATGTCAGTTTGTCTGTTCGAGTTGAGAATTGTTTTCTACGTTTAGAACATCCTAAAGCTTGATTCTGCACTTAGTTTGACCAGTTTAGTCGACATATAATATGTAATTTTGAAGTTTTGATGCGCAACCCTTCGAATTTTGGCTGCATTTCAGCCGGAATTTGTCGCGTTTGATAACAGAAAGACACACGACTTGAAACCAAACGCTGTTTTGGGTAAGTATGACTTCTTCCACTACTTCTGATCGAAGACCATCAAAGATAAGGGAATATTTATGTGGTAATTTTGTGTTTCTGTTGACTCCAACATAGCGGAGAAATATTGCTTATGTCTGAGCGCCGTCTCAGATTATTGAAAAATGAACGATTTCTGTAACGTTAAAAATAAATGTGACAAAGCGATTGCATTAAGAAGCAGTGTATCTTTCTAACTATATGTAGAACATGTATATTTAGTCAAAGTTTATGATGTGTATTGCTGTTATCTGGCGGAGTTATCATAATTTCTCCAGACATTTTTGTAGCATTTTTTGAACATGGCGTCAATGTAAACAGAGATTTATGGATATAAATTGCATATTATTGAAAAAAACATAAATGTACTGTGTAACATGTCCTATTACTGTCATCTGATGAAGATTTTCAAAAGGTTAGTGAATTATTTTTCTTTTAATCCTGCGTTTGTGATTGCATCTTTTGTTCGACAAAATGGCTATATTATTAGCTGTGTCTTTGGTGGTGGTTTGACATAAATATGTGCTATGTTTTCGCCGTAAAACATTTTAGAAATCTGATGTGTGGAGGTTAAATATGTCTAAGAATATTTTTGCATTCTGTGCGCCACTTTTGAGTTGAGCGTGGGGGGGGGGGTTCCCTAGGGGAACGTGGTAGCGTGAACAAGTTCATGAAAATCGCAAATGAAATGAAAGAAATATATTCACTCACAAGCTTAGCCTTTTGTTAACAACACTGTCATCTCAGATTTTCAAAATATGCTTTTCAACCATAGCTACACAAGCATTTGTGTAAGAGTATTGATAGCTAGCATTAGCATTAAGCCTAGCATTCAGCAGGCAACATTTTCACAAAAACAAGAAAAGCATTCAAATAAAATTTACCTTTGAAGAACTTCGGATGTTTTCAATGAGGAGACTCAGTTAGATAGCAAATGTTCATTTTTTCCCAAAAGATTATTTGTGTAGGTGAAATCGCTCCGTTTTGTTCATCACGTTTGGCTAAGAAAGAAATGTGAAAATGCAGTCTCTACAACGCCAAACATTTTACCAAATTAACTCCATAATATCGACAGAAACATGGCAAACGTTGTTTAGAATCAATCCTCAAGGTGTTTTTCACATATCTATTCGATGATAAATCATTTGTGGCAGCTGTGTTTCTCCTCGAAGCAAACGAAAAATACACGCAGCTGGAGATTACGCAATAATTGCAACAGAGGACACCAAGTGGCCACCTGGTAGATGTAGTCTCTTAAGGTCAATCTTCCAATGATTTGCCTACAAATACGTCACAATGCTGTCGACACCTTGGGGAAACGACAGAAAGTCTAAGCTCATTCGTGACCCATACACAGCCATATAAGGAGACATTGGAACACAGCACAAATTCACACATCCTGTATGAAATTTAATCTTGGTATCGCCTGTAGCATTAGTTCTGTGGCACTCACAGACAATATCTTTGCAGTTTTGGAAACGTCAGAGTGTTTTCTTTCCAAAGCTGTCAATTATATGCATAGTCGAGCATCTTTTCGTGACAAAATATCTAGTTTAAAACGGGAATGTTTTTTTATCCATAAATTAAAAGAGCGCCCCCTATATCCAAGAAGTTAAGCCATTTTGCCACAACTTTGGAAGTATGCTTGGGGTCATTGTCCATTTGGAAGACCCATTTGCGACCAAGCTTTATCTTCCTGACTGATGTCTTGAGATGTTGCTTCAATATATCCACAAAATTTCCCCTCCTCATGATGCCATCTATTTTATGAAGGGCACCAGTCCCTCCTGCAGCAAAGCACACCCACAACATGACATTGCCACGCCCGTGCTTCACAGTTGAGATGATGTTCTTTGGCTTGCAAGCCTCCCCTTTTTCCTCCAAACATAATGATGGTCATTATGGCCAAACAGTTGTATTTTTGTTTCATCAGACCAGAGGACATTTCTTCAGAAAGTATGATCTTTGTCCCCATGTGCAGTTGCAACCCGGTTTTGGAGCAGTGGCTTCTACCTTGCTGAGCGGCCTTTCAGGTTATGTCGATATAGGACTCATTTTGCTGTGGATATAGATACTTTTGTACCTGTTTCCTCCAGCATCTTCACAAGGTCCTTTGCTGTTGTTATGGGATTGATTTGCACTTTTCACACCAAAGTATGTTCATCTCTTGGAGACAGAACACTTCCCTGTCCTGAGCGGTATGACGGCTGAGTGGTCAAATGGTGTTTATACTTGCATGCTATTGTTTTACAGATGAACGTGCTACCTTCAGGCATTTTGGAAATTGCTCCCAAGGATGAACCAGACTTGTGGAGGTCTACATTTTTTCTGAGGTCTTGGCTGATTTCTTTTGATTTTCCCATGTCAATTTAAGGGGCACTGAGTTTGAAGGTAGGCCTTGAAATACATCCACAGGTACACCTCCAATTGACTCAAATTATGTCAATTAGCCAATCAGAAGTTTCTAAAGCCATGACATAATTTTCTGTAATTTTCCAAGCTGTTTAAAGGCACAGTCAATTTAGTGTATGTAAACATCTGACCACTGGAATTGTGACACAGGGAATTTTAAGTGAATTAATCTGCCTGTAAACAATTGTTGGAAGAATGACTTGTGTTATGAACAAAGTAGATGTCCTAACCGATTTGCCAAAACTATAGTTTGTTAACAAGAAATTTGTGGAGTGGTTGAAAAACAAGTTTTAAATGACTCCAACCTAAATGCAAACTTCCTTATTTATTATAATGATTGTTATTTTTTATTTTATTTGTATGTAACTGTTATGAAAGTTGTATTGTCAATTTTGTTTTGTATTTAAACACCACCTTAAATGTGTACATGACACTTCAACAAAAATTTGAAGTCAGTAAGTAAATAAGTAAACTTCCGACTTCTACTGTACCTATACATGTATTACTCCTGTAAAATGAGTGATTACTGTGAGAGTGTGAGTCCTATTTATTCATTAACTTCTTCATTAAAAACGGTGAATGTGTTAACTTCTTGCTGGCATAAAATGGACTGACATCTGTGTCCGCTGAAACATACTGCTCTTTCAATCAAGCTCCCACCTCGTTTGTCAAACTTTAATATCACCATCGCGTTACAGGTCCAGTACAAATAAACTCTGTTCACTTTGGCAGCCAGCACTTCCACCACTTCCGCCATCTGTGGGCCATAACAAACGAGGGTCATATTCACTTGGAATCTAATTGAAGAAAATAGATTTAAACAGAGAGGAAATAACCTGAAGTTGTCCAATAAGAAACACTCGTTTTTGTGGCAAAACATCTTCCTTTGTAGAACGTTTTGCTACACGTGCACTAATGAATACGATCCACGGAGGATATGACCTAATGGCTTTGCCATTGTTTGAACTTGGAAACTCAAGGATTTAATATGCCTTGTATTATTCACCCAGGTTGTACTAATAAATCACCAGAAATAGTGGGAGGACAGAGGAGGGAACCGGCGCCTTCTCTCTCTGTCTGCTTGTTTCTCACATACTTTTGGGAGGACCCAGACATTATCATCACAGCTCCTCTCTGACAGGCAGGGGATGAGAAGAATATGTTGAATACTTTTTCGGATCTTGAGAAATGTGACGCTTTTATTTTGTTTTTTTTAATTTTATTTTATTTCTAACACTTACAAATCTTGTGTGTGTAATTTGAAATGCAAGATAAACAAAGGAGAGGCAAAACATAGTACCAGTATGTGAGTTTACATGTGAAAATGGCATACGTCGTATCAATGACAGTCGAGAGTTCTGTACCTGTGTGTGGCGATGTGGTAGCAGGACTTGCTGGTCACGCAGGCTGGAAATCCAGACTGCCTGAAGGCTATCCCTCAGGTGGGACAGGAAGGATCTGAGCACCCCCTGGCGGTTGACTCTGGGACAGTGCTACACCGGCTCAGTCCGGATACAGCTCAGAGGGTACCTCAATTGACTAGTTAAGAAACGGATCAACTCCGCTGTCTGGATGGAACTCACTTTAAAGGAGCAATCCATTTTTGGGCTTATAAATTAATTGAAGAAATTGATTCTTGAATAGAACTTATAAATGTCTCAAGAGCTTAGATCAATGCTATCAGAAGTGAAAATATACTCTATACTCTAAGCTTATTTTACTACATGGTTTGTAACGATGTAATTGTCCTTTTACTTGAAATGTCTGCAAAATGTGTATTAATTTAAACAGAGTGAACACTGATTTAAAGAGCAGCATATGTAACCAAATGTGACCCATATTACACCATATTGTTATTTTCTCTCTCCCTCTTTCCACTACTGTTTCATTTTACAGCCTATCAAGGGACACATACTGGTTACAAGCAATTACATGCAAACAATAGCTGTAGCCTATGTTAATAATAGTTGAATTAGTAGACATTAAAGTTACTGCATAACAACATAGCATTCGATAGGTGGGACAAAGGCAGAAGCCTCAGATGTTCCCCAATCCATACCACGGGTGTAAAAGGACACGTAAACAGCCTTTCTCCAACCAGTTTGAAGTACATGCTGCACTAGATTCCTTTTTCCTCGTCATTTTGGGAGAGTCGGTAGCCATACTGAAAAATATGAAAAAACAACAAGGAAGGAAGAAGTAGTGAGGACAAATACATTCACAGGGTAACTGTGTGTGTATTGTAAACTCAGTAAAAAAATAAATGTCCTCTCACTGTCAACTGCATTTATTTTCAGCAAACTTAACGTGTGTAAATATTTGTATGAGCATAACAAGATTCAACAACTGAGACATAAACGGAGCAAGTTCCACAGACATGTGACTAGCAGTAATGGAATAATGTGTCCCTGAACAAAGGAGTGCAAAAAAAATCAAAAGTAACAGTCAGTATCTGGTGTGGCCACAAGCTGCATTAAGTATTGCAGTGCATCTCCTCCTCATGGACTTTTTTAATTTTGTAATTTTTTTATTTCACCTTTATTTAACCAGGTAGGCTAGTTGAGAACAAGTTCTCATTTGCAACTGCAACCTGGCCAAGATAAAGCACAGCAGTGTGACCAGACAACACAGAGTTACACATGGAGTAAACAATTAACAAGTCAATAACACAGTAGAAAAAAAGAGACTCTATATACATTGTGTGCAAAAGGCATGAGAAGGTAGGCGGATAATTACAATTTTGCAGATTAACACTGGAGTGATAAATGATCAGATGGTCATGTACAGGTAGAGATATTGGTGTGCAAAAGAGCAGAAAAGTAAATAAATATAAACAGTATGGGGATGAGGTAGGTAAAATTGGGTGGGCTATTTACCGATAGACTATGTACAGCTGCAGCGATCGGTTAGCTGCTCAGATAGCAGATGTTTGAAGTTGGTGAGGGAGATAAAAGTTTCCAACTTCAGCAATTTTTGCAATTCGTTCCAGTCACAGGCGGCAGAGAACTGGAAGGAAAGGCGGCCAAATGAGGTGTTGGCTTTAGGGATGAAGAGTGAGATACACCTGCTGGAGCGCATGCTACGGGTGGGTGTTGCCATCGTGACCAATGAACTGAGATAAGGCGGAGCTTTACCTAGCATGGACTTGTAGATGACCTGGAGCCAGTGGGTCTGGCGACGAATATGTAGCGAGGGCCAGCCGACAGGTCGCAGTGGTGGGTGGTATAAGGTGCTTTAGTAAAAAAACGGATGGCACTGTGATAAACTGCATCAAGTTTGCTGAGTATTGGAAGCTATTTTGTAGATGACATCGCCAAAGTTGAGGATCGGTAGGATAGTCAGTTTTACTAGGGTAAGTTTGGCGGCGTGAGTGAAGGAGGCTTTGTTGCGGAATAGAAAGCCGATTCTAGATTTGATTTTAGATTGGAGATGTTTGATATGAGTCTGGAAGGAGAGTTTACAGTCTAGCCAGACACCTAGGTACTTATAGATGTCCACATATTCTAGGTCGGAACCATCCAGGGTGGTGATGCTAGTCGGGCGTGCGGGTGCAGGCAGCAAACGGTTGAAAAGCATGCATTTGGTTTAGCTAGTGTTTAAGAGCAGTTGGAGGCCACGGAAGGAGTGTTGTATGGCATTGAAGCTCGTTTGGAGGTTAGATAGCACAGTGTCCAAGGACGGGCCGGAAGTATACAGAATGGTGTCGTCTGCGTAGAGGTGGATCAGGGAATCGCCCGCAGCAAGAGCAACATCATTGATATATACAGAGAAAAGAGTCGGCCCGAGAATTGAACCCTGTGGCACCCCCATAGAGCCTGCCAGACGACCGGACAGCATGCCCTCCGATTTGACACACTGAACTCTGTCTGCTAAGTAGTTGGTGAACCAGGTATGGTTCGGCACCAGATATGCCAGTTCTTGCTGTGAGATGTTACCCCACTCTTCCACCAAGGCACCTGCAAGTTTCCGGACATGCTCAATGGGATTGAGATGCGAGCTCTTCGCTGGCAATAGCAGAACACTGATATTCCTGTCTTGCAGGAAATCACGCACGGAACGAACAGTATGGCTGGTGGCATTGTCATGCTGGAGAGCCATGTCAGGATGAGCCTGCAGGAAGGGTACCACATGAGGGAGGAGGATGTCCTCCCTGTATTGCACAGTGTTGAGAATGCCTGCAATGACAACAAGCTCAGTCCGATGATGCTGTGACACACCGCCCCAGACCCTGACGGACCCAAACCTGCAAATCCATCCCGCTTCAGAGTACAGGCCTCGGCGTAACGCTCATCCCTTCGACGATATATTCGACGACCATCACCCCTGGTGAGACAAAACCGCGACTCGTCAATGAAGAGCACTTTATGCCAGTCTTGTCTGGTCCAGCGACGCTGGGTTTGTGCTCATAGGTGACGTGTCAGTGATATCTGGTGAGGACCTGCCTTACAACAGGCCTACAAGCCCTCAGTCCAGCCTCTCTCAGCCTATTGCGGGTAGTCTGAGCAATGATGGAGGGATTGTGCGTTCAGTGTCCTAAGTTTTCATAACTGTGACCTTAATTGCCTACCGTCTTAATTGCCTAAGCTGTTAGTGTCTTAACGACCGTTCCACAGGTGCATGTTCATTAATTGTTTGTGGTTCATTGGACAAGCATGGGAAACAGTGTTTAAACCCTTTACAATGAAGATCTGTGAAGTTATTTGGATTTTTACGAATTATCTTCAGTTGCTAATACATGCATATTATTACTAGATTTGGATAGAACACACTCTGAAGTTTCTAAAACTGTTTGAAGGATGTCTGCGAGTATAACAGAACTCTTATGGCAGGCAGAAACCTTAGAAAAAAACCAACCAGGAAGTGGTAAATCTGAGGTTTGTAGTTTTTCAAGTCATTGCCTATCGAACATACAGTGTCTATGGGGTCCTATTGCACTTCCTAAGGCTTCCACTAGATGTCAACCGTCTTTAGAACATTGTTTGAGGCTTCTACTGTGAAGGAGGGGGGAATGAGAGCTGATTGAGTCAGGGGTCTGGCAGAGTGCCATGAGCTGATCATGCGCGCTCACGAGAGAGTTAGCTTGCGTTCCATTGCATTTCTACAGACAAAGGAATTCTCCGGTTTAAACATTATTGAAGATATATGATAAAAACATCCTAAAGATTGATTCTATACTTCGTTTGGCATGTTTCTGCGAACTGTAATATGACTTTTCATCTGAACTTTCGCCTGGACTTGCCCGCGCCTCGTGAGTTTGGATTGTGTACTAAAAGTGCAAACAAAAAGGAGGTATTTGGAAATAAATGATGGACTTTATCGAACAAATCAAACATTTATTGGGGAACTGGGATTCCTGGGAGTGCATTCTGATGAAGATCATCAAAGATAAGTGAATATTTATAATGCTATTTCTGACTTCTGTTGACTCCACAACATGGCGGATATCTGTATGGCATGTTTTGTTGTCTGAGCGCTGTACTCAGATTATTGCATGGTGTGCTTTTTCGGTAAAGCTTTTTTGAAATCTGACAGCGGTTGCATTAAGGAGAAGATTATCTAAAGTTCCACGCATAACACTTGTATTTTCATCAGCATTTATGATGAGTTTTTCTGTAAAATGATGTGGCTCTCTGCAAAATCACCAGATGTTTTGGAAGCAAAACATTACTGAACGTAACGTGCCAATGTAAACTGAGATTTTTGGATATAAATATGAACTTTATCGAACAAAACATAAATGTATTGTATAACATGAAGTCCTATGAGTGTCATCTGATCATCAAAGGTTAGTGATTCATTTTCTCTATTTCTGCTTTTTGTGACTCCTCTCTTTGGCTGGAAAAATAGCTGTATTTTACTGTGACTAGGTACTGACCTAACATGATCATTTGGTGTGCTTTCGTCGTAAAGCCTTTTTGAAATCGGACACTGTGGCTTGATTTACAACAGGTGTATCTTTAAAATGGTGTAAAATACTTGCATGTTTGAGGAATTTTAATTGTGGGATTTATGTTGTTTTGAATTTGGCGCCCTGCAATTTCACTGGCTGTTGGTGAGGTGGGATGCTACCGTCCCACATATCCCAAAGAGGTTGAAAGACAGGTTCCTGAAAAAGGGACTCGTCTTTTTTGCTGAGTTTATGTGTGTGTAAGCTAACAGTGTCAAACAGAGGGGGTGTGTAGGAGAGAGAGCAAGGGAGAGTTTTTGTTTGTGACCCAAAGTTAACCCTCAACATGACCCAACTCTGGTTGTTAAAGGCCCAGTGCAGCCAAAAATCTGTTTTTCTCCTGTGTTTTATATCATATTGTACAACAGCTGATGAAACTAACACTGTAAAAGTGTGAACAACTTTGATCAGTGTCATTTCCTGACAGTGTAAGGTTCTGTATTTATTTTCTTAGTCAACCTTGTGTTCTGTTTTGTTGTGTTCCTGGACGTAGCCTTGTTTCTTTGTGTTCTTGAACGTAGCCATGTCTTTCATTTTTGTTCATTGATTTCACTTTTGTTAGTTACTACTCACCTGGTCTCATCAGCTCCTAATTTAATTCAGTTCATTCCGTTTGTGTCTTTGTGAGATATTGTTCGTTTTGACACTCTTAAGCCTTTTCCTAGCTTGTTTGTGAGAAACCAGTTAGAGCCTTCAGTCCTAGTTTTGATTCACCTGCCTGTTTGGCTACCTGTGTATGACCATTGTCTGCCTGTGATCACGATTCCTGCCTTCTGTGAAGGTGAAATAAACACCTGCCGCGCGCTGTGCATGAATCTACACCTTTTTCTCCCTGAGTATTCATTACAGATTGTATTTTCAACAAGCAACTATCTACAAAGGACCTTCTAATCAGCAGGTTTGCATGGATGGGAGTTTTGTCTTTCCATCGTGACATCATGTGGCAAATTTGTTAACAGACCAATAAAGTGAGTTCCAAACCTCTGCCAATAAGAGTTCATTTTCAGTGATCCCCTCCCCACTCAGACTATTCCCAGACAGTCCTAGCTAAATTCATGCTTGAGAAATAGTTTTTTGCACATTTTTTGTCTATCACTGTAAGGTTACTGTAATCCAGAAATAATTTTATATTGATATAAAAATGGCTGCATTGGGCTTTTAACCACTCACATATATGATGACAGACGAACACTTGTAACTTGTTGAGCTTTAATATCAGCCAGCAGTCTCATCCATGTGTTCTATCCACCAGCCCAACCCAACGGGCCAGTGAAAACTCTTGTCCAAGGCTGACATACAATAGTCAACTGATGGTTATAGATGAGACTGTCATGAAAATAAAATAACCGTCATAACCTTTACAACATTTTTTATTTTGGTGACACTTTACAAATAAAGCATTTATAATGGATAAGTAAATTGTTTATTAATCCTTTAATTATTACTAATCATTAGATAAGTCTTTTTACAGGGCCTGGTATAAAGTGTGCGCTATTTATACTCTATAAATACTTTGTCTTTTGAATGACCAGTGTAATTTCTCACAAAAATATGCATATGCCATTAGTAGACATTCCAGCATTGCCTGGTGCTTCCTAATAACTCAACATAGCCTAGAACATATCAATGGTCAAATAATAAGCACACAACACAGGATGTCAAAGGAAATACTGTATATAGACCATTTCATTCACAAAAACTGTTGTGAAACAACTGTTGCAAGGATTTGAGGAAGAGTTGTAAATGTGAATGTTTTGCTAATTTTGTCAAACTCGCAAACTAATCATTAAAACAGGGAGATGTAGCCTACACACAACAGCTAACCGGACTAGACAGGCTTTCATATACTACTGATATTTGATTGGGGTATAAATGTTACATATAATTTGCAGGTAGAATGTTGCATGTATACGCTTTAAATGCCTTTATTTGTATGGCATGTTCAATGGTAACAAAGATTAAAAACCCTGACGCGTTTCGGCTGCATGGCCTTTGTCAGGGAGTACAAAGATATAATAAAATGTCCTCTTTCGAACAGCTTTCTCCAATCAACCCTGATTTGAAGAGGGAGTGGTTACAGAATTCATTAGACAACAACTATTATACACATTAAAACGTGAAATATTGTAGATATGTTATCAAAATGCAAATCAAGACTAGAAGCATCAGAATCCCTAGAAAAGTCGTTCTAACCTTGAATTTGACTGGGCAAAGTGGTAATAATTAGAGCCAACTATTTTATAGTACACTAGATCACAGCAAACATGAACCACAGCAGTCTAAACATAGCTGAGGGCAATCGAGCAATATGTCCACTAGATGACAGCAAAGGGACCTCTCACGACCCTACAGGAAAGGTGAGAAATCTATATTTTAATTTAAACCAGGACACTTAGTGGCCTGCAGTTTGTAAATCCCAAAACATTCCCTTTGGTTTAGCGGTTTAAGACAATCCCCTTTTCTAATTGAGGCCGGAACATGATCATTACCCATAGCTTGTAGGGAGGCAGGGTCGCCGTGGTGTAAGGACTTGTAGTGCCTTGCATGGGGCAGTCTTCAATGTCTACCCGAATGGCGTACTTGTGTTCCTCTAGCTGCCTTGAAGGCGTCTAGTTGTCCATCCAATTTAGAACAACTTGCACTGTGGACATTCCAATCTGTATGTAGATGACATGGGTGGTGTTGCAGTTCATGAAATGCTTGACTTGATACTCCGTTTTAGAAGCTGTGTCAACAAAATACTTTTTCTGTGCTGTATTTCATTTAAAAGAGCCCCTGGGTTTGTGTTCTTGCCAAGTTTTTTGAGAGTCACCAGGAAGGTAGATGTGGACTAATGTCATTTAGGGTAAGACATTCCTTAAAGCTTGATGACTGGTGGCTCTGGGAAGAATTGGAGTAGTAGCGCATCCCTTTGGATGATTCCCCAAATATTTTTTATGACAATTTTAATGGTCTCTGCTTCAGTGCTATTATTTTCTAAGAGGGTACACCCTCTCTGGTGCATCAAGAAGTGCTGCCCTTCACTAAAAGTTATCGTTGTCAAGTCGTCCAGCCCTAAAACCTGCATCTTTCAGGACCTGAGCACTGTAATGGAATTGGCCATATGTAATGTTCTCTTTTAGCCTTTTGGGGTGGAAGCCATCTGCCCTCAGAATGGTATTACCATCTGCAGGATTCCTAAGGATTGATGTGTGCAAGCAACCTTTGTCATTTTTACTGATGTCAAGGTACAAATAAGATGAATGGTATCCTTGCTCCATAGTTAGTTTGATGTTAGGGTTAATGCTGTTAAGGTATTGGTAGAAAGAAATAAGTTCATCTTCTGGGCCAGAACAGGCAAACATTCAATATAGCGTCCCCACCATATAATCCGGTCAAAGAACTGTTTTTTAGAAGGATTCCAAATTAAGTCGTTTTCCAATTTACCTGAGTACAAACCAGCGTAGGAAAGGCTGTAGCAACCTCCTATGGCACATCCTTTGACATGTTTAAAGATATGTCTTTCAGGACCGGATCTTATTAGTCCACTCTTTAGAGTCCATTCAGGCAATGAGACAATTAATTGTATGGGAGATATCTCAGTCTCCGGCCAGGTACTCAAGAAATGAATCTGTACCTACGTGGTTCAAATCCTTAATTTTGTTCAACACATCTGTGGTGTCTTGAAGACAGGCTGGGAGTGATGGCAGAAAAGGCTTAATAAAGTAATCAATATATTGTAATGCTCGTCAAAATGAGTAGACCAAGGCGCAGCGTAGTTTAGGTTCATCATAGGAATTTAAATGTAAACCAGCAACAAAACAATAAAAATAAATAAACAAATGTACAGCCTTGTAGGGCTCAAAGCAACAATACAAAAATCAAGATCCCACAAACAACAGGTGGGAAAAGGCTGCCTAAATATGATCCCCAGTCAGAGACATAGACAGCTGCCTCTAATTGGGAACCATACCGGCCAACAAAGAAATAGAAAACATAGAATACACATAGAAATAATAAACTAGAACACCCCCCAGTCACGCCCTGACCTACTCTACCATAGAAAATAAAGTCTTTCTATGGTCAGGACATGACACATATTTGGAGATGGGTTCTGTCAGACTTTCATTACCACTAATAACTGGTCTGCCTGGGGGGGGTTCTCAAGATTCTTGTGGACTTTTGGAAGAAGATAATAAGAATCCACTGTCTGAGATGTAGGCGTCAAACTTAGCTCCTGTGAGATTCCCTTTCAATTCAGTGTTTAGGTCTTCTGTAGCTTTGAAGGTAAGAGGTTGGTAGAATTCATCATTGTCTAATTTAGGGTGGGCTTCTGTCACATATTTATCTTTACTCCACATTACTGTAGTCTCCTTTGTCTGCTTTTTTAACCAAAATCTGTCTTTTTAGACAATTCAACTGCATCCCTCTCTGTCTTAAAAAAGTTATGTCGTGTTTGGTTAGAGTCAATTTTACCCTTAAACAGATTTTCCACATCAAAAATCACCTTCTTGGCAAATGTATTTAGTGTGACATTCTGGACAATGGGCTTAAAAGGTGTATTTTGAGGGCACAGAAACTACCAGACCTGAAACACTGGTGTCTGTAGTTATAGAGGTGTCTTGCTTGTACCGGGCCTTCAGATGTAGATTTCTGTAGAAACTAAATAGGTCAATCTTTGTATTGAATTCTATAGTTGAGCATATAGGGCAAGTGACAGTCCTTTAGACTAGAACCTTACACAATCATCAGAATGGGGTTCCCCAGAAATGTTGATCACAGCCTTGTTCTGGTCCTGCTCCGTGTGGTTGGATAGTCTTGATTTCTTTCTCCCCCTCCATGTTGGCCTCTTTCGCATCCTCTCCCTCTCTTGTTGGGGAACCTGGGTGGTTCCTTTTCCTGGTCTTAAAAATCTTGGGAGGAGCCGTCCTCTGAGTGTCTGGGGTAATCCTCACAGATCTAGGTTTCTTTTAACCGCATACCATTTTCACATATCGCTTTGTTTGGCGGCACCTCTACTGGACCTTTAAAGGTAGTAACTCTTAAAAAGTGATGTGATAGTTCAGCAAAATAATGTAGTCAGATATTTTTTTTTATTACCTCTTAAGCAGTATATGGACTGCTCTTAATCTCTTGTGGACAGATTCTACTCGTAAACCGAAGAATCTCTTGAGACAGGACGGAATGCCTAGGAAGGATTTTATTTGCCACCCCCAAAGTTTTCTGAGTAAAACAATAATATGTTTTTATTGTTGAACATGAAATATATGTGATCGTATACAAATTTAAGCAAGGTTTGAAATTATGTTTCTGTCAAATAATATCTGTTTGGGCTACAAATTACTTGTAAGAAAGATCGCCTCGCAGCTGAATCTAATTATGTGATCAATGGCGTAGGACAATGAGCAGCAGTAGTTCCAGTGTTTGCATTTCTCGTCACTGGTTATTTGGAAGTACAAGGAATGGCCATAGGCAGTGGTTAAACGTCGACTACTTTTCTTGTGTGGTGAAATTAGCGGAACTCCCCATTTCTAACACATAATGACCCAGAACTTAATCACACAGCTGGCTAAATTATGCAAGTTTTTTACTTCTGGGTTAACCGAGATTAGACTGCTCTAAGGAGTGACTGCAATCCACACTTTAGTTTTGGTAGAAAAGTCACTGTGAAGAAACACTTAGTGTCTTCAGAAAGTATTCAGACATTCAGATATTTAGTCTTTTTGGGTATGATGCTACAAGCTTGGCACATCTGTATTTGAGGAGCTTCTCTCAATCTTCTCTGCAGATCCTCTCAAGCACTGTCAGGTTGGATGGGGAGCGTTGCCGCACAGCTATTTTCAGGTCTCTCCAGGTTCAAGTCCGGGCTCTGGCTAGGCCACTCAAGGTCATTGAGACTTGTCCCGAAGCCACTCCTGCATTGTCTTGGCTGTGTACTTAGGGTCATTCTCCTGTTGGAAGTTGAACCTTATCCCAGTCTAAGGTCTTGAGCACTCTGGAGCAGGTTTTCATCAAGGATCTCTCTGTACTTTGCTCTATTCATTTTTGCCTAGATTCTGACTAGTCTCTCAGTCCTTGCCGCTGACAAACATCCCCACAACATGAGGCTGCCAACATCATGCTTCCCCGTAGGGATGGTGACAGGGTTCTTCCAGATGTGACGTTTGGCATTCAGGCCAAAGAGTTCTCTCTTGGTTTCATCAGACCAGAGAATCCTGTTTCTCATGGTTTGAGAGTCTTTAGGTGCCTTTTGGCAAACTCCAAGCTGGCTGTCATGTGCCTTTTACTGAGCAGTGGCTTCAGTCTGACCACTCTCCCATAAAGGCCTGATTGGTGGAGTGCTGCAGAGATGGTTGTCCTTCTGGAAAGTTCTCCCATCTCCGCAGAGGAACTCTAGAACTCTGTCAGCGACCAGTCAGTCACCTCACTAACCAAGCCCTTCTCCCCCCTGGGGACCTTCAATGCTGCAGAATTGTTTTGGTACCCTTACCCAGATCTGTGCCTCGACACAATCCTGTCTCGGAGCTCTATGAACAATTCCTTCGACATCATTGCTTTGTTTTTACTCTGACATGCACTGTCAACTGTGGGAACTTATGAAGACAGGTGTATGCCTTTCCAAATCATGCCCACGGGTGGACTCCAAGTTGTAGAAACATCTTAAGCATGATCAATGGAAACAGGATACACCTGAGCTCAATTTCAAGTCTCATAGCAAAGTGTCTGAATACTAATGCAAATAAGGCATTTCTGTTTTTATTTTCAATAAATTTGCAAAAATGTCTAAACCTTTTTTCGCTTTGTTATTATGGGGTATTATGTGTAGAGTCCTAAGATTTGTATTTTATTTCATGACTTTTAGAATAAGGCCAGAATGTAACAAAATGTGGAAAAAGTCAAGGGGTCTAAATACTTTTTGGACAAAAAATAATTTCTCAGCATTTGAAAAAGTCTATTACAACAGAGTGACTGTTTTGCAATAAAATGTTGAATATATTTTCTTAAACATCGGCTGTACTGTGTGCTTATTGTTTAACCATTGATATGCTCTAGGGAACATTTTGAGACTTTAAGGAGCATCGTGTACTACTGGAATATCTACCAATGGCATTTTTGTGAGAAATATTTTACGAACAGATGACTGAAGACGGGACAGCTGGGCATTTGTGCAGATGAGTCCATTTCTGCAATAACATAGACTGTTAACAAAGTGAAGAAACAAGCCAGGTGTTGTAGAAAACAATTAACAGAAAGGGCTTGGAACCTCTAACCCTGACAATTTGACTGGTAAACTCATGGATTCACTCACAATCAAATCAAATAACATTTTATTGGTCACATACACATGGTAAGCAGATGTTATTGTGAGTGTAGCGAAATGCTTTTGCTTCTAGATCCGGCAGTGCATCAGTATCTAACGGGTAATATCTAGCAATTCCACAACAAAATCTATATCTAACAAATTCCACAACAAAAATGAATACACACGATCTAGTAAAGGAATGGGATGAGAATATATAAGTATAAAATATATGGATGAGCAGTGACAGAGCGGCTAAGATGCAATAGATAGTAAAGAATAGTTAGTGAAGGATACAATATAGGGTATATACATATGAGATGAGTAATGTGATTTATGTAAGCATTCTTAAAGTGGTATTATTAAAGTGACTAGTGTTCCATTTATTAAAGTGGCCAATGATGTCAAGTCTCGAGGTAGGAAATCGCCTCTCTGTGCCAGTGGTGGCTGATTAACAGTCTGATGGCCTTGAGATAGAAGCTGTTTTTCAATCTCTCTGTACCAGCTTGTACTGACCTCGCGGGGTGAACAGGTAGTGGCTCGGGTGGTTATTGTCCTTGATATTTTTTTGCCTTCCTGTGACATTTCAGTTTGTCGGTGATATGTACACCGAGGAACTTAACTTTCCACCTTCTCCACTGCTGTCCCATCAATGTGGAAAGCGGGGTGCTCCCTTCGCTGTTTCCTAAAGTCCACGATCGTCTCTTTTGTTTTGCTGACACACTCCGAGGGCCCTCACCTCCTCCCTGTAGGCTGTCTCGTCGTTGTTGGTAATCAAGCCTACCACTGTAGTGCAAACTTGATGATTGAGTTGGAGCTCTAACAGCTCTAACGGGTCCTTAATTAACAAAATGATGGTGGAGTAAACTGTTAGGCAGAGTGGGTGTGAAATCTGCTGGCTTGTTTTGAGCCAACATTAGTCTGTTATACTGTCATTTTGACAGGCCAAGTCCACACATACACGCACACACATGGCCATGTCCATGTTTAGTTGCTGACAGGTGTTGACAGACATGAACGTGAGCAATGGGATCTCATGTGGTTGAACAGAGTTCGGTACTGTGGTTGCCATTAAAACAACATTTCCCTAGAGTAGTCCGTGTGTGTGTGTATGTGTGTGTGTGTGTGTGTGTGTGTGTGTGTCTGTGTGTGTGTGTGTGACAGAGATGTGAGTTTGCACTGCTGTTGACTTAACAGAAATCATTTACAGTTATGTCAGTCAACTAACTCAACATGGTTGTGACACTACATATCATTGAGGTAAGCTAGCAAGCAGCCGTCATGCCTAGACAGTTAGGTGACCTATTAGGGAATGAGTCAGGTTTTTTTGTGACACATGGGGACCAGACCTGGAATCATGACCTTTACTAGGATCCAGAGCTATTCCAAGTCAGGTAACGTGGTCAGAAAAAACTCTTAGTTATGACATACAGTATGTGATGTCTCTTCACAGCAGCTTTAGGCAACCCTTATGATTCTAGACTGGTCTCAGATCTGTTCTGTCTTGCCAACTCCTATGTCCATTGTCATGATAGTGATGACAGGAGTTGACCAAACAGATGTGGGACCAGGCTGTAGCCTACCAGACTGCTCCAGTGATTTTGGACATCAGCTTAGCAATGGATGGGCTCTCGGGGAGGCAGTTGGTGGCTGATGTTGATTATCTGACCCCTCTTCATGCTACACATAACAGACGGAAGGAAGCTTTATATCAACAGCTTATACAGTTGAAGATGGAAGTTTACATACATTTATGTTGGAGTCATTAAAACACGTTTTTCAAACACTCCACAAATTTTTCCAACAATTGTTTACAGACAGATTATTTCACTTATAATTCACTGTATCACAATTCCAGTGGGTCAGAAGTTTACATAAGCTAAGTTGACTGTGCCTTTAAAAAGCTTGGTAAATTCCAGAAAATTATGTCATGGCTTTAAAAGCATCTGATAGGCTAATTTACATAATTTAAGTCAATTGAAGGTGTACCTGTGGATGTATTTCAAGGCCTTCCTTCAAACTACCTTCAAACTCAGTGCCTGCTTGACATCATGGCAAAATCAAAAGAAATCAGCCAAGACCTAAGAAAAAAATTGTAGACCTCCACAAGTCTGGTTCATCCTTGGGAGCAATTTCCAAACGCCTGAAGGTACCACGTTTATCTGTACAAACAAAAGTATGCAAGTATAAACACCATTGTACCGCGCAGCCGTCATACCGCTCAGGAAGGAAAGGCGTTCCGTCTCCTAGAGATGAACGTACTTTGGTGAGAAAAGTGCAAATCAATCCCAGAACAACAGCAAAGGACCTTATGAAGATGCTGGAGGAAACAGGTACAAAAGTATCTACATCCACAGTAAAACGAGTCCTATATCGACATAACCTGAAAAGCCGCTCAGTAAGAAAGAAGCCACTGCTCCAAATCATCCATAAAAAAGCCAGACTACGGGTTGCAACTGCACATGGGGACAAAGATCGTACTTTTTGGAGAACTGGAGAAATAGAACTGTTTGGCCATAATGACCACTGTTATGTTTGGAGGAAAAAGGGGGAGGCCTGCTAGCCGAAGAACACCCTCCCAACTGTGAAGAACAGGGGTGGCAGCATCATTTTGTGGGGTTGCTTTGCTGCAGGAGGAACTGGTGCACTTCCCAAAATAGATGGCATCATGAGGATAGAAAATTACGTGGATATATTGAAGCAACATCTCAAGACATCAGTCAGGAAGTTAAAGCTTGGTCACAAATGGGTCTTCCAAATGGAAAATGACCCCAAGCATACTTCCAAAGTTGTGGCAAAATGGCTTAAAGACAACAAAGTCAAGGTATTGGAGTGGCCATCACAAAGCCTTGACCTCAATCCTATAGAAATGTGTGGGCAGAACTGAAAAGGTGTGTGCGAGCAAGGAGGCCTACAAACCTGACTCAGATACACCAGCTATGTCAGGAGGAATGAGTCAAAATACACCCAACTTATTGTGGGGAGATTGTGGAAGGCTACCTGAAACGTTTGACCCAAGTTTTAAAAAATTATAGGCAATGCTACCAACTACTAATTTAGTGTATGTAAACTTCTGACCCACTGGGAATGTGATGAAAGAAATACAATCTGAAATAAACAATTCTCTCTCCTATTATTCTGACGTTTCACATTCTTAAAATAAAGTGGTGATCCTAACTGCCCTAAAACAGGGATTTTTTACTAGGATTAAATGTCAGGAATTGTGAAAAACTGAGATTAAATGTACTTGGCTAAGGTGTATGTAAACTTATGACTTCAACTGTATGTACGGCAGGACCAAATCAGAAAGATAGGTAGGAGCAAGCCCATGTAATGCTTTGTAGGTTAGCAGTAAAACCTTGAAATAAGCCCTTGACATAATAGGAATCCAGTGTAGAGTGCTAGCACTGGAGTGATATGATCATATTTTGGGGTTCTAGTCAACATTCTAGCAGCCGTGTTTAGCACTAACTGAAGTTAATTTAATGCTTTATCCGAGTAGCTGGAAAGTAGAGCATTGCAGTGGTCTAACCTAGGAGTGACAAAAGCATGGACTTATTTGTCTGCATAATTTATGGACAGAAAGTTTCAGATTTTTGCAATGTTACATAGATAGAAAAAAGCTGTCCTTGAAACAGTCTTGATATGTTCGTCAAAAGAGAGATCAGGGTCCAGAGTAACACAGAGGTCCTTCACAGTTTAATTTGAGACGACTGTACAACCATCAAGATTAATTGTCAGATTTAACAGAAGATCTCTTTGTTTCTTGGGACCTAGAACAAGCATCTCTATTTTGTCTGAGTTTAAAAGTAGAATATTTGACATCATCCACTTCCATATGTCTGAAACACAGGCTTCCAGAGAGGGTGCAATTTTGGGACTTCACCATGTTTGATTGAAATGTACAGCTGTGTACCAAGAGGTAAAATATATAGTGAAAACAATAGTGGTCCTAAAATGGAGCCTTGAGGAACACCAACATTTACAGTTTTTTTGTCAGAGGACAAACTGATATCTTTCTGACAGATAAGATCTAAACCAGCAGCTCGAGGACAGATGCAGAGCCTCGGTCTGATGCCATTAAAAGGCAATTTACCACCTTCAAAAGTGCAGTCTCGGTGCTATGATGGAGTCTAAAACCAGACTGAAGCGTTTTGTAAACATTGTTTGTCTTCAGGAAGGCAGTGAGTTGCTGCTTATCAGCTTTTTCCTCAAAAAATTGAGAGGAATGGGAGACTCGATATAGGCCGATAGTTTTTTATATTTTCTGGGTCAAGGTTTGGCTTTTTCAAGAGAGGCTTTAATACAGACACTTTTAGTGAGTTTGCTACAGATCTGCTGGATAGAGAGCCGTTTATTATGTTCAACATAGGAGGGCCAAGCACAGGAAGCAGCTCTTTCGGTAGTTTAGTTGGAATAGGGTCCAGTATGCAGCTTGAAGGTTTAGAGGCCATGATTATTTTCATCAATGTGTCAAGAGATATAGTATCACTTGATCCTAGGTCCTGGCAGAGATGTGCAGACTCAGGACAACTGAGCTTTGGAGGAATACGCAGATTTAAAGAGGAGTCTGTCATTTGCTTTCTAATGATCATGATCTTTTCGTCAAAGAAGTTCATGAATTTATCACTGCTGAAGTGAAAGCCATCCTCTCTTGGGGAATGCTGCTTTTTAGTTAGCTTTGCGACAGTATCAAAAATACATTTTGGATTGTTATTATTTTCCTCAGTTAAGTTTGAAAAATAGGATGATCGAGCAACAGTGAGGGCTCTTCGATACTGCACGGTACTGTCTTTTCAAGCTAGTCGGTGTTACGGCTTTCTTCCGTCGAAGGAGTCGGACCAAAATGCAGCGTGGTTAGTTCGATACATGTTTAATAAATGAATAAACACGACAAAATACAAAAACGTGAAAACCTATACAGCCTATCTTGTGACAACAAACACAGAGACAGGAACAATCACCCACCAACACACAGTGAAACCCGGGCTACCTAAATATGGTTCCCAATCAGAGACAACGATAATCACCTGACTCTGATTGAGAACCGCCTCAGGCAGCCATAGACTTTCCTAGACAACCCTACTCAGCCACAATCCCAATACCTACTAAAACCCCAATACAAAAACACACCACAAAATAAACCCATGTCACACCCTGGCCTGACCAAATAAATAAAGAAAACACAAAGTACTAAGACCAAGGCGTGACAGTCGGAAGACTTCCAGTTTTGTGTAGCTCCATTTCTGTTCCAAGTTTCTGTAAGCTTGCTTCAGAGGTCGGGTATTTTCTGTATACCAGGGAGCTAGTTTCTTATGAGAAATGTTTTGTTTTTAGGGGTACGACTGCATCTAGGGTATTGCACAAGGTTAAATTGAGTTCCTCAGTTTGATGGTTAAGTGATTTTTGTAATGGTTAAGTGATTTGTGACATCCTTGGGCAGGTGGAGGGAGAATGGAAGGGCATCTAGGAATCTTTGGATTGTCCGAGAATTTATAGCACTACTTTTGATGATCCTTGGTTGGGATCTGAGCAGATTATTTGTTGTGATTGCAAACATAATAAGATGGTGGTCCGATAGTCCAGGATTATGAGGAAAACATTAAGATCCACAAAATGTATTCCACTGGACAAATCTAGGTCCAGAATATGACTGTAGCAGTGAGTAGGTCCATAGACATGTTTGACAAAACCCAATGAGCCAATGATGGTCCCCGAAAGCCTTGTGGAGTGGGTCTGTGGACATTTCCATGTGAAAATTAAAGCCACCAAAAATGTGAATATTATCTGCCATGACTACAAGGTCCGATAGGAACTCAGTGAGGAATGCTGTATATGGCCCAGGAGGCCTGTAAACAGTAGCTATAAAAAGTGATTTAGTTGGCTGTGTAGATTTCATGACTAGAAGCTCAAAACACAAAAACTTAGTTTTTTTGTAAATTTAAATTTGCTATCGTAAATGCCTTTTTGGGATGAGCGGGGGATATGGTCACCAGTGTAACCAGAAGGCAAGGCCTCATTTAACACAGTAAATTCATCAGGCTTAAGCCATGTTTCAGTCAGGCCAATCGCTTCAAGATTATGATCAGTGATTAGTTCATTGACTATGACTGCCTTGGAAGTGAGGGATCTAACATTAAGTTGCCCTATTTTAAGATGTGAGGTATCACAATCTCTTTCAATAATGGCAGGAATGGAGGAGGTTGCTAAGGCGAACACAGCCATGTTTAGTTTTGCCCAACCTAGGTCGAGGCACAGACACAGTCTCAATGGGGATAGCTGAGCTGACTACACTGACTGTGCTAGTGGCAGACTCCACTAAGCTGGCAGGCTGGCTAACAAGCCTGCTGCCTGGCCTGCACCCTATCTCATTGTGGAGCTAGGGGAGGTAGAGCCCTGTCTATGTTCGTAGGTAAGATGAGAGCACCCCTCCAGCTAGGATGGAGTCCATCACTCCTCAGCAGGCCAGGCTCGGTCCTGTTTGTGGGTGAGTCCCAGAAAGAGGGACAATTATCTACAAATTCTATCTTTTGGGAGGGCCAGAAACAGTTTTCAACCAGCAATTGAGTTGTGAGACTCTGCTGTAGAGCTCATCATTCCCCCTAACTGGAAGGGGGTCAGAGACAATTACTCGATGCCGACACATCTTTCTAGCTGATTTACACGCTGAAGCTATGTTGCGCTTGGTGACCTCTGACTGTTTCATCTTAACATCGTTGGTGCCATCGTGGATAACAATATCCCTATACTCTCTACACTCGCCAGTTTTAGCTTTAGCCAGCACCATCTTCAGATTAGCCTTAACATCCGTATCCCTGCCCCTTGGTAAACAGTGTATGATCGCTGGATGATTCATTTTAATTCTAATACTGCGAGTAATAGAGTCACCAATGACTAGGGTTTTCCACTTGTCAGAGCTAATGGTGGGAGGCTTCGGTGGCTCAGACCCCGTAAAGGGAGGAGTAGAGGCCAGAGAAGGCTCGGCCCCTGACTCCGACCCGCTGCTTAATTGGGAGAACCGGTTGAAAGTTTCTGTAGCTGAATGAGCGACACCGGTTGAGCATTCCTACAGCATTTCCCTCCAGAAGCCATTAGAAAATTGTCCAGCTGCGGGGACTGTGCAAGGGGATTTATACTACTATCTGTACTTACTGGTGTCACAGACAGTGTTTCATACTTTCCTACACTTAAATTAACCTTGCCTAACGATTGCGTCTGAAGCTGGAATGACAACACATCTATCCTCCCCATAAGGCGATCGTTCTCCTGTATATTATAAGTACAGTGACTGCAATTGGAAGGCATCATGTCAATGTTACTACTTAGCTTCGGCTGGTGGAAGTCCTGACGAACCACATCCAGATAAAGCGTCCGCGGTGAAAAAAAATTGAATGACAAAAGTTGAGCAATGGGAATAAACAATAAACGGTCATTAAAAAGTAAACAACGTGAATTTGGTAAGTAGCAGAGTAAGGTTTGCATCAAACCGCACAGTGGTTTTAATGAAAAGGTTTGCAGTCTGTCGTGAAGCATTCATCCATGTATATGGTTAAGAGACTAGCTACAGTTTCAGATATTATACGTTTCAAATTTTGTCAGAAAGTTGTTTTCATTGTAAGTTAAAGCTTACTGTTAGCTAGCTGACGTTAGATGTCTGGCTCAACTAGCTAACATTATGTTTATGTCCTGTGTGTAGTAATGTTCTCAGAATGCCATTTCGCATAGCAAGTTAAAGCCTAATGTTAGCGAGCTAACATTGAACCTATATTTGGTTAACTTTAGCTAACTATGACAATCGGTTTGTATTGCTAGTTCTCTATGTATTGGGATTATGGTTCATTGTTTAGCTAGCTAGCTACATGTCTAAACAAAAGACCCCAAGTTAGCTGATGTCAGATGGCAGGCTTGCTAGCTAACATTACCTTTATGATCTGTGTGCATTAATGTCATCTCAGAATGCCATTTCGCATGGCTGGTTATATCCTAATGTTAGCTAGCTAGATAACATTGAACCTATTTGGTTAACTTTAGATAGCTATGACAAACGATTTGTATTGCTAGTACTCTATGGATTATGGTTCATTGTTTATCTAGCATGTCTAAACAAAAGACTCCACTTCGCCAGATGATTACATGTCCCATCAAGTTAGCCAGGTGTATCTGACAGTGATTATGGCTATCTATTGTATAATGATGCTAAAATATTTGTATCTGGAATTTGTCTTTCAGCATGAGTAGAACACACCTGGCTCTCCTACACCAGTTATACAAGGAGAATGGTCTAATGGCTCCCATCAAAGAGCTCACCCAAGCAAGAACAGGTTACACCTGAAGCATGAGGACTTGCAGTGAGTGGTGTACTTTATCAACAACTACTCAGAGGATAATGCAATAGTATTACCAGGATGCCACCCAGGACACAAACACTTTGGTGGAAAGCTGCTGCCATCCCATATGACAAAGCAGCAGTGTGGCAACACTTGATATGTAAAGCATCAAAAACATGTTTTGATTATTTAATTCACCTTCAACATGATTGGTACTACTTTTATTGATCTCACATTATTTCTGTTTTTTCCAGAGGTATGTGTAGTCGGGCTGTGTGTTATTTTAACTTCCACTTTCCAAGATGATGTTTCTGTATGCAGTGCTGCTGCTCTGCACATTTGTAGGGAAGTGAAACTTACCTGATAATGATGCATTAAAAAATGATGTTTTACGTGACCTTTTCCTTTCATTAACTTATCTTAATGTTATTTTGTTGTTTGCAGGTGCACTATTTTTCTGACCCTATGTAGCCAGGCCACATCTACTTTTTAACTCCTCGCAAGTGTGACTTGTTTGGTGTCTGCTGTGAAGGAATACCACAACAAGTCAACTGCTTGATTGATGAAGGCATGTCATTCAGCAAAGGCAGCAGTGCAGTCATCAACTACATGCACCATTTTTTTTTACCAACTACAGACTTGGGGAAACACGTGTGGACATGAATTGTGATAACTGCAGTAGCCAAAACAAGAACAAGCCAGTGCTCTGGAATTGTGCCTGGCGGACCATGCACATGCTGCACCACAGTCTGGAACTTCACTTCCTGATCACAGGCCACACCAAGTTTGCCTCCTCAAGCAACACTTCAGAAAGACCAGAGTGAACACTTTGTCTGAGATTGCTGGTGTTGTGAAGGACAGCACTGTGACAAGGGTCAACATCCCACAGCTGGTTGGACTGGAGGATGGTACGATGCTGGTGGAAAGATATGACTGGCAACAACACCTCCATACTCCATACTTCAGGCCGCAGCCACAGTTCAAGCAGTACCAGCACTTCAGGTGAATATCATTTTCATTGCTTGTATGAGGTCGTTGTTATTATCTAAACTTGGGAGGTGAATTGGTGTTGTGCAAGGTTGTAATATCTTCTCAATTTGTTTTTGCTATTCCCTGTTTTACAGCTTCGATGCTCTGGAGCCTGGTGTTGTCGCCAAGGGGCGTTTGGACTCAGTCGGGACCAGGATTCAGCTGCTGCTCAATGCTGATATGGTCTGCCTGTACAAGCACTACCTGGACTGGACACAGCTAGACAAACTTATGTTTTTGACAAGTTCAGATAGTTTGCGATTAAGAGCCTATGGACATGACATGCCCAGCACCAAACTCAAGGGCAGGACAGAAACAGGCTCTCCGAATATACAGTTGAAGTCGGAAGTTTAGAGACGTGGCTAAAAGTTTTGAGAATGACACAAATATTAATTTCCACAATGTTTGCTGCTTCAGTGTCTTTAGATATTTTTTGCCAAATGTTACTATGGAATACGAAAGTATAATTACAAGCATTTCATAAGTGGCAAAGGCTTTTATTGACAATTACATGAAGTTGATGCAAAGAGTCAATATTTGCAGTGTTGACCCTTCTTTTTAAAGACTTATGCAATCTGCCCTGGCATGCTGTCAATTAACTTCTGGGCCACATCCTAACTGATGGCAGCCCATTCTTCCATAATCAATGCTTGGAGTTTGTCAGAATTCGTGGGTTTTTGTTTGTCCACCCGCCTCTTGATGATTGACCACAAGTTCTCAATGGGATTAAGGGCTGGGGAGTTTCCTGGCCATGGACCCAAAATATCCAGGTTTTGTTCCCCGAGCCACTTAGTTATCACTTTTGCCTTATGGCAAGGTGCTCCATCATGCTGGAAAAGGCATTGTTCGTCACCAAACTGTTCCTGGATGGTTGGGAGAAGTTGCTCTCGGAGGATGTGTTGGTGCCATTCTTTATTCATGGCTGTGTTCTTAGGCAAAATTGTGAGTGAGCCCAGTCCCTTGGCTGAGAAGCAACCTCACACATGAATGGTCTCAGGATGCTTTACTGTTGGCATGACACAGGACTGATGGTAGCGCTCACCTTGTCTTCTCCGGACAAGCTTTTTTCCGGATGCCCCAAACAGGGGATTCATCAGAGAAAATGACTTTACCCCAGTGCTCAGCAATCTAATCCCTGTACCTTTTGCAGAATATCAGTCTGTCCCTTATGTTTTTCCTGGAGAGAAGTGGCTTCTTTGCTGCCCTTCTTGACACCAGGCCATCCTCCAAAAGTCTTAGACCCACTGTGCGTGCAGATGCCCTCACACCTGCCTGCTGCCATTCCTGAGCAAGCTCTGTACTGGTGGTGCCCCGATCTCGCAGGTGAATCAACTTTAGGAGACAGTCCTGCCGCTTGCAGGACTTTCTTGGGAGCCCTGAAGCCTTCATCACAACAATTGAACTGCCCTCCTTGAAGTTCTTGATGATCCGATAAATGGTTGATTTAGGTGCAATCTTACTGGCAGCAATATCCTTGCCTGTGAAGACCTTTTTGTGCAAAGCAATGATGACGGCACGTGTTTCCTTGCAGGTAACCATGGTTGACAGAGGAAGAACAATGATTCCAAGCACCACCCTCCTTTTGAAGCTTCCAGTCTGTTATTTGAACTCAATCAGCATGACAGAGTGATCTCCAGCCTTCTCCTCGTCAACACTCACACCTGTGTTAACGAGAGAATCACTGACAAGATGTCAGCTGGTCCTTTTGTGGCAGGGCTGAAATGCAGTGGAAATGTTTTTGGGGATTCAGTTTATTTGAGGGACTTTGCAATTAATTGCAATTCATCTGATCATTCTTCATAACATTCTGGAGTGCATGCAAATTGCCATCATACAAACTGAGGCAGCAGACTTTGTGAAAATGAAAATTTGTGTCATTCTCAAAACTTTTGGCCACTACTGTACATCAGTGCCTCTTTGCTTGACATCATGGGAAAATCAAAAGAAATCAGCCAATACCTCAGAAAAAACTATTGTAGACCTCCACAAGTCTGGTTCATCCTTAGGAGCAATTTCCAAACACCTGAAGATACCACGTTCATCTGTACAAACAATAGCACGCAAGTATAAACACCATGGGACCACAAAGCTGTCATATCGCTCAGGAAGGAGATGCGTTCTGTCTCCTAGAGATGAACGTACTTTCGTGCAAAATCAATCCCAGAACAACAGCAAAGGACCTTGTGAAAATGCTGGAGGAAAAAGGTACAAAAGTATCGATATCCACAGTAAAACGAGTCCTAAATCGACATAACCTGAAAGGCCGCTCAGCAAGGAAGAAGCCACTGCTCCAAGACAACATCTCAAGACATCAGTCAGGAAGTTAAATCTTGGTCGCAAATGGGTCTTCCAATTGGACAATGACCCCAAGCATACTTCCAAAGTTGTGGCAAAATGGCTTAAGGACAACAAAGTCAAGGTATTGGAGTGGCCATGAGAAAGCCCTGACCTCCAGCCTATAGAGAATCTGTGGGCAGAACTGAAAAAGCGTGTGCGAGCAAGGAGACCTACAAACCTGACTCAGTTACACCAGCTCTGTCAGGAGGAATGGGCCAAAATTCACCCAACTTATTGTGGGAAGCTTGTGGAAGGCTACTTGAAACGTTTGACCCAAGTTAAGTTAAACTATTTAAAGACAAAGACAAAGACTACCAAATACTAATTGAGTGTATGTAAACTTCTGACCCACTGGGAATGTGATGAAAAAAGATGAAATAAATCACTCTACTATTATTCTGACATTTCACATTCTTTTTCCTCCACAATTTCGTGGTATCCAATTGTTTGTAGCTACTATCTTGTCTCATCGCTACAACTCCCATAAGGGCTCGGGAAAGATGAAGGTTGAAAGTCACGCGTCCTCCGATACACAACCCAACCAAGCCGCACTGCGCATCCAACCCGGAAGCCAGCCGCACCAATTTGTCAGACGAAACACCGTGCACCTGGCAACCTTAGTTAGCGTGCACTGCGCCTGGCCTGCCATAATTTAATGGTGCATTTGACAATGGGTCAATTACTTTAACCATCAATAAAAAATATGTAGACACATGAATAAACAGTTATGGTTAAAATCGTGAGATAATTGCCAAATTATGAACCTATTAAGCTTGGTTGAATAATGTTTTATAAATGCACTTAAATTATCAGAAGACTCTTATTCCATCATGTAACCTTGCAAGGGTTTTCATGGTTCAAGAACATTCTCACTTTTGGATGGGATGCATTGGTGCAATTATTTATCTATCCCAAGAATTGACACTGACATTATGTCGAGAAGAAGGTCAGTTTGCAAAATCCAGACATGAATGATTGCTGTGAAAGAAACAAACTGTTGTAATGTAGGTCAAAAGCATCAACACAGTGGACAGAAAGTAGGTTTTCCATGCAATTGGTTCAGCATTTTGGGATATATAATTCTGCTAGACGATTTAGCATAGGTAGTTTGCTAGCTAGCCTAGTATTGGCTAACTGTAGCTAGCTATCAAATGTTAGCTGGCATTTTTGTTCTGCCTACCAACTAGGCTAGCTAGCTAGCTAGTTACCATCTACACAATATACTTTCCATGCAATCTGTTGAGTTTTTTTGGGATTAGCTACCATGCTAGGTAGCTAGCTAGTTTTCTAACCTTGGCAATTATTCTTTAGTCACAACTCGCTAGCTAACTAGCTACTTGTGTCAACTCACTGAGTAACGTTAGTTCCTTTTGAATGTAGCTAAACACTAGCTTACTTATTAGTGTTAGCAAGCACTATTATTGCTTGTGGGATAACACAACAAATAACTAGATCGCTAGGTAGGCCTAGCTATATGCCTAAACTATAGAAATCATGAAATCATGTATAATCACAGATTCCTACAAGAGGTCAGACTCCCGGATGATCAAATGCTTACAAGAAAGAAACAGATGTAGACAGAGACAGTTGTCGATGTACATTTTGTAATGTTAAAAAAGGGAAGAAAAGGGCAAGCCCGTTTTTCTAATTTAGCTATCTCGGCCAGCGTTTCCAACTCCAGTCCTAGAGTACACCAAATAGTACACATTTTTATTGAATCCCAGACAAACACAGCTGACTCAATATGTCAACTAATCATCAAGCCCTCTATGAGTTGAATCAGATGTCTTTGTCCGGGGCTACAACAAACATGTGTACTGTTGTTGATACTCTAAGACTGGAGTTGGGAAACGATGATCTAGGCTACAGAATTATGTTATTGTGTAGGCATATATCTTTGATTAATTAATCAATTTATTAACAATAAAACATATTACTTTGTAAGAAATTTAAGCCATTTTTACAGGTTGCAAAAAAGTTGACCAAAGTTGAAGCTCATGTTTTGTTTGAAGGTATTTTCACTTGGTAATGAGTAATAAGTCATTACATAGAAATACACTTTATTTTAACTAGCTAAATCCTGTGTAACACCTGTTAGGTTGAAGGAGGAAGAGATTGCCAGGGTAAGAGCTGTCCAGCGTGTCACTAAATTCTTGAAACCTTATATACTATATCAATTCATATTTGCATAAATTAGGATAACATAATTCACCAACATTAACTCTAGAACTGTTTGACCAAGAGACACCAAACCAACGTTCTCACTTCACATTCTTAAAAACCTTTATAAACTATAAACAGTGTTAATTAGCATACATTTGCTACACAACTACTGACATTTTAAATGTTACCGCTCTTTAACCGTTTCAACAAACATTAAAACATTAAGATTTCAGAGTCATAGTGAAAAAATGACTTTTTGGTATTTATTGATATGTTAATAAACTGCACTTTTGGAGTTGATAAGAATTCAAGAAAGATTGTTATCATCATATCTGCAGCTGAAGGCTTCTTAGGATTGAATGATATCACAGACGAAGAGCTGCATAGAATACTGGCTGGAGCAGTTCTGTTCTCTCAGGTCCCCTGATTCCTGTAGGGCTCTGAGTGAATTTTAATGACTGAGGATTACGTTTTTTTTGTTTATGATGTTTTTCGAACATAAAGAGGGAGTTAAAAGTTTTAGTTTTCCCTTTTCCTTTTCTGCATCCAGAAGCAGGTGGCAATACACAATTTTTCAGGTTGTAGTCCGCCCTAAAACCCCACCGAAGAAGAAGAAAAACAAGGGTGTGGGAATGTCCGTGTGGAGTTGATAAACATCAACAAATAGGGCTCTGACGGCTGTCCTTTTAGCTAGCATGCTAATCTTACAGTGGGGCAAAAAAAAGTATTTAGTCAGCCACCAATTGTGCAAGTTCTCCCACTTAAAAAGATGAGAGAGGCCTGTAATTTTCATCATAGGTACACTTCTACTATGACAGACAAAATTAGAAGAAAAAATCCAGAAAATCACAATGTAGGATTTTTTATTTATTTATTTGCAAATTATGGTGGAAAATAAGTATTTGGTCACGTACAAACAAGTAAGATTTCTGGAATTTATTTCCTTCTTAATGAGTTTGAGCCAATCAGTTGTGTTATGACAAGGTAGGGTTGGTATACATAAAATGGCTCTATTTGGTAAAAGACCAAGCCCATATTATGGCAAGAACAGCTCAAATAAGCAAAGAGAAAAGACAGTCCATCATTACTTAAAGCATGAAAGTCAGTCAATGCAGAACAATTCAAGAACTTTGAAAGTTTCTTCAAGTGCCGTCGCAAAAACCATCAAGCACTATAATGAAACAGGCTCTCATGAGGACCACCACAGGAAAAGAAGACCCAGAGTTACCTGTGCTGCAGAGGATAAGTTCATTATAGTTAACTGCACCTCAGATTGCAGCCTAAATAAATTCTTCAGAGTTCAAATAACAGACATATCTCAACATCAATTGTTCAAATGAGACTGCGTGAATCAGGCCTTCATGGTCGAATTGCTTCAAAGACCCCTACTAAAGGACACCAATAAGAATAAGAGATCTGCTTGGGCCAAGAAACATGAGCAATGGACATTAGACCGGTGGAAATCTGTCCTTTGGTCTGATGAGTCCAAATTTGACATTTTTGGTTCCAACCGCTGTGCCTTTGTGAGACGCATAGTAGGTGAACGGATAATCTCTGCATGTGTGGTTCCCACTGTGAATCATGGAGGAGGAGGTGTGATGGTGTGGGGGTGCTTTGGCTGTGATTTATTTGGAATTCAATGCTTATAACCAGCATGGCTACCACAGCATTTTGCAGCGATACGCCATCTCATCTGGTTTGCGCTTAGTGGGACTATAATTTCAACAGGACAATGACCCAACACACCTCCAGGCTATGTAAGGGCTATTTTTATTTGAGAGTGATGGAGTGCTTGGTGTGTTTAACACTTTTTTGGTTACTACCTGATTCCGTATGTGATATTCCATTTGATGTCTTCACTATTATTTAACATTGTAGAAAATAGCAAAATAAAGAAAACCCCCTTGAATGAGTAGGTGTGGACAAACATTTGACTGATACTGTATGTGTGTGTGGTATGTATGTTTGTAATACAGACTAAAAAAAAGACAAACAGCTGTCTGGTTCATCTCAGTCTGGGAGAGGAATGACTCTGCAGCAATTACTAATTAATAAACAATGCCATGCTGGTGAGAGATAACATTAAAAATAAAACCCAGTCCTGAAACAAAACATAAGTTGAAATCAATTTGCATGTTATATCATACGAAAATACATAACATTCACAAGGATTTGCACAAAGTGGGCAGGTAAGTTTTGTCACTTTAAGCCCAAATATACTCTACATGACCAACAGTTTGTGAACACCCGCTCGTCGAACATCTCATTCCAAAATCATGAGCATTAATATGGAATTGGTCCCCCCTTTGCTGCTATAACAGCCTCCACTCATCTGGGAAGGTTTACTCTTACTCTCTGTTCCAACATGACCCATATCATCATGAAGATGTTTCAACGCCATCTGCTTGTACTGGACTGTTAAGACTAAGACTAGCTGGTGTCTTTGACTGGTTTTCCAGTACAGGACTCCATTGTCAATGTGTAGTTTTCCCACATTCATGCATCAGTTTCTTGGTAGTGGCACTTACTCCTTGTCTTGCCCCACTGGTAAGTATCCTGTTTGTTTCTTTTAGTATCAATAGTTCTCTAATAGCTTGATCGTCTCTTTGGGCTTTTTCTAGCTCGCCATGGTCGATAGTTGGCAGGGGTTCATGAGTGTACTGTTCCTCTACATAGTCTTGTGACAGGTGCAAGGCTGCTATATCTTTTCCCTGTGCTGCCTGTTTCCCTTGCCATGTTGCACGAACAGCTTCACCTGACAACTGGTCTATGCCAAGGGGCAAATGGGATAGTGTGTCTGTGTCTATATTGACTTTGTCTGGTTTGTACTTGAAGTCAAACCTAAAGTCTGACAGTTCCCCAACCCATCTGTGGCCTACTGCATTTAGCTTGGCAGTGCTCATGACGTATGTCAGGGGATTGTTATCCATGTAGATGGTAAAGTAAGGTGCATAAAATAAACTTTTCACACACAGACCACTTCAAGGCAAGAAACTTGAGTTTGCCAGAGAGAAGGTTGTAATTCTTCTTGGCTGAAGAGAGGGTTCTTGATCCACACCCTCAGCTTCCCGTTTTGGCGTTGGTAAAGGACAGCTCCAAGCTAATGCAGTGTGAAGGGCAAGTCAACGTGGGTATAGGCTAAGACAGGCGGACTGGCTTACGTGTCTATCAGTCTCCCAGGGGTGCTGTGGTGTGCCTCATTGAAAGGGTGTGCATAGCAGAATGTTTACAGAATAGCCATTCATGTAACACTTGAGTATGTATTTTTTTCCAACTAGCTGGACTACTTTGCCTTGTGTTGACTGACTAGTATGTGATGAAACTGTGCTGTTGACTTGATCTTGATTGGGTGCGTGAACTGCATCAGGCTGGGACTGTTGGTTTAGGCTGGCCACTGGCTGTCCTCCTGCAATGACCAGACCCTGTTTCCCAAACACTTCAGTTTTTTTCAGACAATCCACAGCTTGGTGTTCCTCTTCTCCACATGCTAAGAAATGGTGGCATTCCATTGCGCCTCTCTACACATCTTGAACAGCTGTATGGTCTCTCTTCTTTCAAACGCTGGCTTACTGGAAGTACATTGACACAAATGTTCTGGTGTTTTGGGCTGCTTCAAGGATTCAATAACATTTCTTAGGGCCTCGACTTGAGCGCTCAGCTGCTGGATAGTTTTGTTTTTGCTCTTTAGCTCAGTATTTTGCTCAACTTTGACTTCATCAGCTTCGAGCTGGGCATTGTCGCCTTATGACGTGAAATTTGGCCCAATCTACGCTGTCTGTCACTCGCATCGCTTGTTATTTTTATCACATGCCTCGGCAATGCTTCATCAGACACAGTGTTATCAGAGAGGAGTCTCAACTCCCTTCTGATGCCGCTGTGTTTTGTAGCTAAATCCTGATACACTGTGTGTAGGTACACATTTTGGACCGTATGATTGTCTTACTTGACGTTTGAGTCACCTTGTTTAGACATAAACAACAACATATTGCATAAACAGTAGCTGAGCTATACCTCTGTCCTCTAGCTCAGTGGTTCCCAAACATTTTATAGTCCCGTACCCCTTCAAACATTCAACCTCCAGCTGCGTACCCCCTCTAGCACCAGGGTCAGCGCACTCGGAAATGTTTTTTTTTGTTGCCATCATTGTAAGTCTGCCACACACACTATACGATACATTTATTAAACATAAGAATGAGTGTGAGTTTTTGTCACAACCCGGCTCGTGGGAAGTGACAAAGAGCTCTTATAAGACCAGGGCACAAATAATAATATTATAATAATCAATCATTTGTCTTTATTTAGCCATCTTACATATTAAACCTAATTTGTTCATCAACAATTGTGAATAACTCACCACAGTTTAATGAGAAGGGTGTGCTTGAAAGGATGCACATAACTCTGCAATGTTAGATTGTATTGGAGAGAGTCTCCGTCTTAAATAATTTTCCACACACAGTCTGTGCCTGTATTTAGTTCATGCTAGTGAGGGCTGAGAATCCCCTCTCACATAGGTACGTGGCTGCAAAGGGCATCAGTGTCTTAACAGCGCGATTTGCCAAGGCAAGAAACTCTAAGCGCAGCCCTATCCAGAAATCTGGCAGTAGCTTCTGATTAAATTACATTTTCACAGAACTGCTTGTTGCAATTTCGATGAGGCTCTCTTGTTCAAATATCGGTAAGTGGACTGGAGGCAAGACATGAAAGGGATAACGAATCCAGTTGTTTCTGTCGTCCGTTTCAGGAAAGTACCTGCGTACTCGCGCACCCAGCTCACTCAGGTGCTTCGCTATATCACATTTGACATTGTCCGTAAGCTTGAGTTCATTTGCACACAAAAAATCCTACAATGATGGAAAGACCTGTGTGTTGTCCTTGTTAATGCAGACAGAAAAGAGCTCAAACTTCTTAATCATAGCCTCAATGATTCAGATCATTCAGGCGAGAAAAAACATCACCCAGATAGGCCAGTTGTCAGAGAAACTCGGTGTCATGCAAGCGGTCAGACAAGTGAATATTATGGTCAGTAAAGAAAATTTTAAGCTTGTCTCTAAATTTTAAAAAACATGTCAATACTTTGCCCCTTGATAACCAGCACACTTCTGTATGTTGTAAAAGCTTTACATGGTCGCTGCCCATATCATTGCATAATGCAGAAAATGCATGAGAGTTTTAACAAAGTATTGAGTTTTAACAAAGTTAAAAATGTTCATTGTAGTGTCCAAAACATCTTTCAAGTTGTCAGGCATTCCATTGGCAGCAAGAGCCTCTCGTGGATGCTGCAGTGTACCCAAGTGGCATTGGGAGCAACTGCTTGCACGCGCATTACCGCTCCACTGTCTCCCTGTCATACCAACACATCTTGACCAAGTCCATTTGATGTCACAAAGCTGTCCAGTACTTTAAAAATATCCTCTCATGTTGTCCTGGTTTCCAGTGGTTTGCAGAAGCGGATGTCTTCCTTAATTGACCCTCCATAAACGTAACTGATATATACCAGGAGCTGTGCTAGGCCCGCCACATCTGTTGGCTTGTATGGGAAGCAGTAATTGTTTCAAAACATCTCCTGCCATGTCACTGATTCTTTGTGAAACAGTGTTGTTTGATGAAGGCATTGTCTGTACAGTTTTCTGGGCCTACATACCTGAAATAACAGGATAAAATGATGAGATGGAGAAATTTTAGTGGTGTTCAGTAGTAGATATTCTCCAAGATTGAAGAAGAAATCTCCAAGAACTCACAATCTCACTAATGCTCCCATTTGACGTCACAGCGCCCCCTAGTGGCAGTACTAATACACAATATGTTAAATGCAAATTCCTAGGAGGCCTAGAAAATTCTACAAGGGATGGCCCCATAAAATTACAAACAAAATAAAATATAAAGAATATGACCATACATATGTGTATTTTGCATACGCACTTCAGCACTTGGCGGTCCCTTTCTGTGAGCCTGTGTGGACTACCACTTTGCAGCTGAGCCGTTGTTGCTCCTAGACATTTCCACTTCACAATAACAGCACTTACAGTTGACCAGGCAGCTCTAGCAGGACATACATTTGACAAACTGACTTGTTGGAAAAGTGGCATCCTATGATGGTGCCAAGTTGAAAGTCACTGATCTCTTTAGTACACTGTCAGCAACGGTTGTGGCTTAAATTGCCAAAGCCATTCATTTGAAGGGGTGTCCACATATTTTTGTGTATATAGTGTATCATACTTTGACTAAAGATGATGTACTGACTTAAACTGTTGTGCTACATCATGTGTAAACTTTGGCCATCATCTTTCAGCTCGAAAAATATTGGATTTGCTGGTGTGGATGTTTAATCACAGAATTATCAAGGTTATCCAACCAATGTATAATCAATCAATAGCATTTACTGAAGCCCATAAATCCTACAGTATACTGTTTTGTATGTATTTATTGTTTTACATTAGAATATAGAGTAGCCCAAAGAACAAATAGTTAGAGCCGCACGTCCCCCATATCGTTATATATATATATTTCTTCTTTTTTTTCTCTTCCCATGTTGTTATTTGTTAGCATATTTTTGGGGAATAATGCAATAGGCCTACACAATGCACAGGTAGAAAGGCATGCCTATCTGTTTTATTGCGTAAGAAATAGGTCCTCGAGATGAACTTTTATGAACTTTAGCCTACTCATCATCATGAATGAGTTTTCTCTTCAGGGACAGACTGACATGGGTTACACCAATAAGAGAGCCTCCGAATGAAAAATAAAAATAAAAATAACCAATCACCGCAATCATGGGCAAATCTATGGGCGGTTCCTGATACGCACCATGACCTACAATAAAACTCTGAACTCTGTTCTTACTTTGAATCATTTGATAGATTGTAACATTCTGGATTCACATTCATATCAGATATATTTATTGAAAAGATAAATGGAGGATAAAGACGAGAACGGACACGCAGTAAAATACTACCGATTGTCGGAAATCGAGGAACGAAATTCATTCAAGAGTACATGGATTATAATCAACCATAAAGTCTACGATGTCACCACATTTTTGGAGGAGGTGAGAAAATTGTGCTACACGAATAGTTCATGTTTTTTTGAAAACCTTTATTTAGGTAAGTTAGCTTATAACACATTCTTATTTACAATGACGATCTACAGGGGAACTGCGTTGTTCAGTTGCAGAATGACAGATTTTTACCTTGTCAGTTCGGGGATTCGATCCGGCTAATTTTCGGTTACTGTCCACTAGGCTACCTGCCGCCCCCAATGTTATAGCCTATCACATTTGACTTAATATATGCTTATCCATAATAGCCATAGCCAACAGGTAATTATCCATGGCAACATTTCGTACTATTGTGTGCGAAGTCAATAAATACATTTTCATTATGTGAGGATAGGGAGAACGACGCACGAACTTTAGAGTAAAACAAAAAAAGTATCAGCCTGGCCTCGAACGATACGTAACACAGTAAACATAATCAGTCAAATTAGTGTGATAACATAGGCTATGTTTGGTATGGTTACGTAAGGCTGTTGCATTAGAGAGAGAGGGAGAGAAATGGCATAATTTATGCTGCTGCTCTTTGATTTTCATGAATTGTGTGTGTCGCTTGTTGTAGAGCCTCCGTGTAGGGCAAAAGTTAGGAGACATCTAATCAATGGAGGAAGATGGAATTCATAGTTAAAGGAGAAGGATCGGCTACAATGACCAAGAGCCAACAACTAGGCTGCTACTTTATATTCTGAATGGAGTTGTTTGTAACTGACTAGGACAATAAAGTGCATGCAGACTCAATTAACCTAGCTAGCTAACTTAACTAGCTTCTCCTGGTTTGATACAGTCAAGACAGGTACTACTAGTCATATTGGATGAAAAATGACATAGCTATAGCAGCTATTATTCTACTATAGTGCGAGTAAGCATGGTTGGTTGCTGTCTCTCCTTGTTCAATTCAATGTTTCATAAAAAAAAATGTTATATGCCTAAAATTCTAAATCAAGAGGCGAAGTTATACATTTTATGACGATCTTAAAACAATTCCATGATCTAAGGGTTTAGATTTACAAGGGTTACGCCAAACACGAAAGGAGAGTTTGGTCGGGGAGGATAGGTTAGCATATAATGCGATTGTCTAGCAACCAAAAGGTTGCGTGTTTCAAATCACATCATGAAATATTTTTGCTAGGCTAATTAGCAACTACTACTTTTTAGCTACTTTGCAACTACTTAGCGTGTTAGCTAACCCTTACCTTAATCCACAACCTTCAATTTATCCCAAACCCTAGCCTAGCTAACGTTAGCCACCTAACAAATTGTACATTGTAACATATTTAACGTCTGGCAAATTTGTAACATATTGTACGATTTGCAATTCGTATCATCTGAATTGTAATTTGTAACATGTATCATATGAAATGGATGATGGACATTCACAAATGAATCTATACCAAACGAAACGTAACATACCGGATCATACTAATCTGAGTGTCACAGATTTACATGTACTATGTTATGTCTACACCTGGGTCCAGGTTGGTACAATAGTGATAGGGGGGGAAAAGACAATGTATCGTTTTGACAATATTGCAATATTATTTTTGCGCTTGTTGCATCAAAACTCCAGTATTTTAAAATAAGGAGCTATTTTGTTTTCAGTGTTTATATTTACATGACTGATCAAAACTTGTTTTCTCTTGGCCCTCTGCAGCAGACATATGGTGAGCAATATGTTTGGAACATTGAATTGCAATAAAATCCCAGTATCTAATCGCAATAAATGTCGAATTGCAATTAGAGATGGGCATTTGAACTTTAGTGACTGTTTGAGTACTCGCATGATTTTCTTTTTTGAGTAATCTCCCAGCACTGGAAAAAAAAATGTGCGCATTTATCAATACGCCAACCGCATGCAACAATGGCTTATTTATCATAACCATTACAGATAAAGAATGCTAAATTGCCTCTCATGTGACCCGTTTCAGGTACTAGGCGTATGTCGCAAGTCACGACTTCCCAGGATAGCCATTTGAATGTTTGTTCTTTTTAAATTTATGGTATTTTTTTTTTTAGCAGAAATGCCTTCTGGAACATGTGAACTTTCATGTCCATTAATAACAAACTTGTATTTCATCTGTAAATACGAATAAAATTGTTAAATTTCGAGCCTTCTTGGTAAACCACAGAAAAAGTAAGCAAACTTCCCACTAGCCATGTTTGGCTGAGATAATTAGTGGGCTGGACATGCTGAGAGAGGAGTTCGGATTGGTCTGCCAAATAGAAGGCTTCTGTCTGTTTGAGCTCAGTCTGTGTTAATCCTGTCAAACGCGGCTTTTTTAAATGTAGCTGCATAAGTGTTGCTCTCCACTTTCTGGAGGATCAAGTTTTGAAATCAGTGGAATTAGAGAATGACAGCTAAGGAGATGGAAAAAACACCTGTTTCCGGATTATGTCTTCAAACTAAGGGCATTTGTGGCATGGTTCCCTAACAGGGAGACCCGTCCATCATGCATGATGATGTATACAGGTAAGATAGTCTAGCTAGCTCCATTTTCAGATATTACACAAATTTAGAAAGAGTGGTTTCATTTCAAGCTCAAGTGTAATGTTAGCTAGCTAGCTAATGTTAGCTGGCTGGCTCCCTAGCTAACGCTACGTGTATAACGTTATTATCCAGTGTTGTTTAATAAGCTAACGTTAGCTGGCTGGCTCGTGATGTGTGTGATATTACATGTTTACCTGGCTAGGTTCATTGTTTACCTAGCTAGCTACATATCTCTAGCTAACGTGTACTGTTAGCTAGCGTTAGCTGCCTGGCTCCCTAGCTAACTTTAGCTAATGTTGTGACGTGTGTGTGTGATATTACATGGTGTTTACCTAGCTAGGTTCATTGTTTACCTAGCTAGCTAGTTACATGTAATTAAGCTAAAGTGTACTGTTAGCTAGCTAACATTAGCTGGCTGGCTCCCTAGCTAACGTTGTGTGTATGGTGTTATTATTCATATCCCCAATCCATTAGCTTTGCTAGTTAGAGCCTAATGTTAGCTAGCTAACATTGAACTTCGTTGGTCAGCTCCCAGCAGATTTATGCAGGGTAGTAATGACATGATTTGGCACTGTTCATTGTGGTTTAACTAGCACCCATCAGCTAACGAGCCAGCCAACTAACGTGTGTGTGATCTTACATGTTGTTTACCTAGCTAGGTTCGTTGTTTACCTAGCTAGGTTCTAGGTTGTTTACCCCACCTTGTGCAACTGGATCTTGGACTTCCTGACGGGCCGCCCCCCAGGTGGTGAGGGTAGGTAACAACATCGCCACCCCGCTGATCCTCAACACTGGGGCCCCACAAGTGTGCATTCTCAGCCCTCTCCTGTACTCCTTATTGACCCACGACTGTGTGGCCATGCACGCCTCCAACTCAATTATCAAGTTTGCAGACGACACTACAGTGGTAGGCTTGATTACCAACAACGACGAGACGGCCTACAGGGAGGAGGTGAGGGCCTTCGGAGTGTGGTGTCAGGAAAGTGACATCAAACTCAATGTCAACAAAACAAAGGAGATTGTCGTGGACTTCAGGAAACAGCAGAGAGCGCAGCCCCCTATCCACATTGAAGGGACAGTAGTGGAGAGAGTGGAAAGTTTTTTTAAAGTTCCTCAGCGTACACATCAAGGACAAACTGAAATGGTACACCCACACAGACAACGTGGTGAAGAAGGCGCAGCAGCACCTCTTCAACCTCAGGAGGCTGAAGAAATTCGGGCTTGTCACTAAAAACAAATGCCACTTTATAATGTTTACATACCCTACATTACTCATCTCATATGTATATACTGTACTCTATACCATCTACTGCATCTTGCCTATGCTGTTCGGCCATCACTCATTCATATATTTTTATGTACATATTCTTATTAATTCCTTTACACTTGTGTGTATGAGGTAGTTGTTGTGAAATTGTTAGGTTAGATTACTTGTTAGATATTACTGCATGGTTGGAACTAGAAGCACATGCATTTCACCACACTTGCATTAACATCTGCTAACCATGTGTATGTGACAAATACAATTTGATATGTTTTCTCTCCTGGGTTTCTTTGCACTTTGGATGGCCTAGTTTATTGTTATTACATTGTAGTCTATGGACAATAAGATAAGGGCAGATAAAATAGTATCACAATTAGATAAGTAAAGCAGTCCGCAAGCTTTCTGATCCGTCCTTTGAAAGACTGGGTTCAATCGTGGACACTGAATATCCACAAAACCTGACAAGTCAGAATTCCTATCCGAGTTCACACATTGTCCTGGTTACAGATTAAATTAATATTTCAATCAGATAGTACAGGGTAAGTAGCTCAGAGGTGATGAAGGAAGACCATTAGCCAGAAGGTCGCTGGTTAAAGTCCCAGTTTGGGTGATGAAGAGTGGGAACTGAACTGACAATTGGAAGGCTTCTGGTTTCAGACCATATCCACTACTGTTTTACCCTTGAGCAAGAAATGGAACCCTTAACTTCTCCAGGGCTTCTCCAGAGCTACGCTGTTGCTGACCCTCTGTTCCTCCAAAATATGGTGTGTGTTTGTTTCTGGGGATTGGAAGCCGAGTAGTGAAGAGCAATGAAGTACTATTCTACATTGTTCAATTTGAGTAGGGTAAATAATGGCATTCAGTTGTGTTTTCACGAGGCTACCTTACACAAGTTTATAGGGACATTTGTGGATTTCTTATTTAGGCCAATAACACTCAATAGGTCAAGCAATGTCAATTCTTACTGTTCCATTGGTTTCAACTTGTTTACAGTCTCCAAATATAGGTGTGTGTTCAAGATTTTTTCACAAGTTTCTGTAATATTATACAAAAAATGCTATACCTCTGTGTCTTGAATAACGCATGTAACTAGCAGAATAGGTTTTGCTGAAAGAGGATTTAAATATGATTTAAACTTGGATACTAAAATGACAGATTTACCTAATGTTGTGGACACCCTAGTCCAGCGGTTCCCAAACTGTACCCCCCCCCCCCAAAAGGAACTCAGTCTGGTTTTCAACTTACTCTTACTCTTGAAAGTTGTATTAGTAGAGCGCACGAGGTGCAATTAGGGCTGTGGTAGTCATGAAATGTTGTCAGCCGGTGATTGTCAAGAAAATAACCGCCGGTCTCACAGTAATTGACCATGAATTAACAAACACATTCTCCTGGCTTCCACACAGCCTACAAGCCACTGATGCAGACCTTTGGAACATCTTCATTTTAAAAAGTCAAATAAATCCATTTAATATAGCCTACACATCACAATAAATCCATTATTTATTTTCGAAGGGTCTAAAGAAAATAGTCTATTTCAGAAGAAGTGAATAGCATATTTTGAGTTGTCCTTATGTTGGGCCCTGATCTGACTATACCATATGGCTGTGGGCTACACTAGTTCATTAAGCAGACAAGATTTGCTTAGAATTCCGTGGCATTATTTGTAGTAGTATGTAGAATACAATTGAACATAGCTGAATAAAAGAGAACGGAGAAAATATCCAAACGATTTACAAAGAAGTGCGCACATACGGCTATTCTGTGTTGAGTAGTTAACAAAGAAACAGCTCCTCCTATATTTTTATTTTACCTTAATTTAACTAGGCAAGTCAGTTAAGAACAAATTCTTATTTTCAATGATGGCCTAGGAACAGTGGGTTAACTGCCTGTTCAGGGGCAGAACAACATATTTGTACCTTGTCAGCTCGGGGGTTTGAACCTTCCGGTTACTAGTCCAACGCTCTAACCACTAGGCTACCCTGCCACTACCTATGCTTAATTTAGTTGTGATACAAATGTTGGGCTATATGTTTAAATTTTTTATGCATTTTAAGGCTGACTGATTCGACTAATGATTTGAAAAAAGTTGCATGAAAGGCATGTGCTCTGTTTTGTTTCTTGTGCAGGCTGCGCACACTTCATCAGTCTCTCATTCACAATTTTGACAAGCATTTGATAATATTCTCACCAGGCCTTGAATTTCCCAGCGGCATCCCCCTTGTGTGGCCATAATGCCCCCGAAAAATGCCTTTTGTGGCCGTTGTGCCCTTGGGCTGAATATAGTAATTGTAATTCTCTTCTCCTGGCTGCCGAGCTCCAAAAAACCTCACTCACGTGGCTTTCTCAGAATTCTCAATTCTTATTAGCCAATGCCCGTCACTTGATGGGGTCCTTTTCACAGGCATATCAGCTAAGTAGGCTACAAGTGAAGACGGACACATCGTGGAGGCAACTGCACGCGTCCCTCTTATCGAATTCTGAGGCGCATATTGAAGATGTGAGAAGAACTGTCCACATTTAGCCTACTTTTCGTCAGCCAACAAGATGAGTAGGCCTAATGTTTTATAGCTGACATGGGCTAGTTGTAATGTTTTAGTCAGTCAAATATCATATGAATACTCATTGGACATGGCAAAATGTATAGAATTGCAAGAAAATTTGCTTTAACATTTTCTCTGTAAAAATGTTCAGAATTACAGGAAATACACAAAGAACTTTTTTCTCTGCCAACAAGAGGGGTGTGAACAGTGCTTGTGCCCATAGAAGTTGATGTGGCGCAGGCATGAAATCTTCCCCAATGCTGGAAGGGGGGCTTGAGTGAAAAAGTTTGAGAATCCCTGCCCTAGTCTGAACACAGAGAACCACTGATCCAAGATGTGGTTTTGTCTATATAGCTACAGCTTAGCATCAAGGTTTAGTGCAAAACAATGGGAATGGACACCTAGAATGCGATTTATTAAGCCTAAATTGATTGATTCTGACATGTATATTACAGCACCCAGGTGGAGAGGAGGTCTTGAGAGAGCAGGCCGGCGGCGATGCCACAGAGAGCTTTGAAGATGTCGGACACTCCTCAGATGCCAGGGAGATGGCTGCCAACATGGTCATTGGAGAACTGCATCCAGTAAGCACTCCTTCTGTACCTTAGACCTGTTTTTTATTTTATTTATAGGCTATAAGAAAACGTTTGCCTCTGGGGGTGCTCTTGAGCCAAAAGGGGTCTGTCCCATAAATCATCAGAAATGACCTCATTGGACAGAAAGGGGTATACACAGTGATGTTGTAGTAGTAAAGAAAATAGGTGGGTAAGCGCTAATCGCCGTTCCCAGTGAGTAAAGCTCCCTAAACTTTTCAATGCATTTTTACACTAAAGGTGGGTAAACGCGAGCAAAATAAAAATGGTGCGTAGCTCGTGTTTCACGTACAGTTACCCTCCACTACACCACTGGGTACACCGGGTACACCACTGTACCACCACTGGGTACACCTTCCCACAGCCATGAGCAAAAGGAACCATTGTTTGCCAGAAAGATTTGTGGTTTCATCAAATTGTCATGAGATAAGGAAAATAAATATAATATACTATAATTTATGAACCATACAGCCAACATTCCACCCAAAATTTGATGTAAGCCATCGATAATACACTCACTGGATAGTTTACATGGTCGTGGCTTGCTATATAAAGCAGGTAGACCGGCATCGAGGCATTCAGTTAGTGTTCGATTTAACGTTAGAATGGGCAAAATGAGTGACCTAAGCAACTTTGAGCGTGGTATGATCGTTGGTGCCAGGCGGGCCGGATCCAATATCTCAGAAACGGCTGACCTGGACTTTTCATGCACCATTCTAGGGTTTACTGAGAATAGTGCGACAAACAAAAAAACATCCAGTCCTGTGGGCAAAAACAAGAGAGAGGTCGAAGAATGGCAAGAATCGTGAACTCTAACAGGCAGGATACAAACTGGAAAATAATGGCGCGGACGGCATCTCGAAAGGCACAACTTGTGATGTGGACACCAAGGAACTTGAAGCTCTCAACCTGCTCCACTACAACGCCGTCGAGGAGAATGGGGGCATGCCCAGTCCTCTATTATATTGGTAGTGTTTGTTTTAATTAATCCCAGAGGAACAAGTAATTTATAGGTTGTATTTTATTTCAGAGTTAGCAGGGCAAGCAGGCACAATTAATCTCTCTTTGGAAGCGTGGGACTGGATTGTTAGAATACAGATAAAAACAAAACACCCAGACAACCATAAAGTTACTATTCGACAGCGACCGCACAGGCCCTTGCACAATGCCAGCTCACAGTCTCACGTCAGAATTAGACACTCATTTATTTTTTATCAAACATCAACTTTCAAAGTGTTTTTAAGGTTAAATGTAGGCCACATTTTTAAGGTTATGGTTAAGGTTTGGGATGGGCTTAAAAACAAAAATGTCAAACAAATTTCTATTGCTGGATACGAGCTTGCAACCTTTGGAATCAGAGGCAGATGCTTACACCCCTCCGCCATCACCGTCCTCAACGCCCTAGCAAAATCTAAACCTACTTGAAGGTAAGACTGTTACCCCCTAGTGGCCGGTTTCCACATCATATCCCAATGTCCTCAGACATGGATGAACTTTGAATACTGACTTGTATCACGGGTGACCTGGTTGGTCTTCCTGTGACCTGAGTGTGAGGCGCTGCTCAAGACAAGTCTGGCACTGTGAGTGGAGTAGATTGGCTGAACACAACAGTGTAGGGTATTGCGATTGTGTTTTCTGCCCTGTTGTCTTCATTGAATGCCATTGGCTACCCTTTTATTCTCTGGATGTCATCTTGATTGAATGCAGATGACCATGATATTATGTAGGAAGTTTCAGTGGTCCCATAGTTCTGCTAAAATAGACACCTCTGAGTGTGAAATGTTAGATTTCACAGCATAACATGTGTAGGCTACATCATGGCAATGGTATGATTGATTAATCATTCTGGTTTCAGTTGGCTGATGTGACACTTAATTGCAAAAAAATCTGTCTAGTTTGTTTTGGTAGACTGCTTTTCTGCTGAGGATATACATAATTTGGTTCTCAGGCTGCTTACACATCTAGTGTAATCTAAAGGGGAAGGAATGCCTGGTCCTATATTTGTTGAATACCTGCCAACTCTCATAGCATAATAAACAACCTTTCTCTTTTCCTCCCACTCTCCCTCTTCTTCTATCTCCCTCACTCTCTCGTGTAGGATGACCGACTGAAGATTGACAAACCTTCAGTAAGTAAAACAAATTCATGTGGATATCAGGCAACTGTATCTCAAATGTGACAATTTACGCTACTCATATTCCAGCACACATACTAAGGTGTTAGGTTTCGACCTGTAGTTGACAAAAACACCTGTAGTTGACATGTACAGCACATATGAAACATTTACAATGTATCATAAAGATAGGCCTACTCAAAGATACTGAGACATACATGTAAATATTTGTGGACTTTTTTATTTTCTTGCAGGAACCACTCAAGGAAACCTCTAGGTATGTAGGCACCCCTGATGCTTTTTTTCAGTTTCTTGGTTTTAAATCAATTTACAATTTAATCTGGCAAGTTTGCATCTGCATGAGTAATGGATGCTTCAGATGCTTGTGTTTATGTAAGCAAATGTGGTTCCTCATGTTTGTTTAGAAATCTCTGCTCCAGCTTCTCCAACCTAATGTTTGTTTGTGTATATACCAGAGGGGTTGGGTAATAGCAGATGACAAATTACCGTCTGGATGAATAAAGTATATCTTCTATTTGTTGCAGTGATCTAATGGGGAACCAACATTGCTTTTCTATGACATTTGCGTTTTATCACCTTTTGTACCCTTTCAGCTGATGGTTTTACTGATGTATTGTATGTGAGCTCTTGTTCCTCACTCCTCAACAGTTGGTGGACAAACTGGTTGATCCCTTGTTTGGCTGCGGCTGTCGTCACGGTGATGTACCAAATGTACACGTCGGAGAAGTGACTGCGCCATCCGTTCGTCACCTTTGCAAATCAAATGTCAATCAATATAACTGGCTTCAGAATGATAGCTACAGAGCCTGCGTTTGATTCCTGAGAAACCATTGCTGCCTTTTGGGATTTGTACAGCTCATATGCAGTACTATAGTACACAGGATTAATTGAATGTTTTTCATCCATTCGCTCGGCATCATGTCAATGAAGGCATATCATTTTGTTATTGTGTTAACCTTCATTTTCCTCTCCTGATTTACATATTGATATATACAGTCGTGGAAAAAGTAAGTACATCTCCTGGATTTTTTAAATATATTTTTTAACATATATGGACAAATGGATATGTAATCTTCACTTTAACACTATTGACAGATAAAGGTAACCTAGTTTAACCAATGACACTGAATGATTACTTTGCAATCATTTATTCATAAAAAATGTACAGAAATGCAATTCCAGTGCTGAAAAAATAAGTACACACCTAGCTTCAATAGCTGGTGTTGCCCCCCTTTTGGCTGAAATAACTTAATGTAGTCAATTTTTGTAACTGTCTATCAGTCTCTTACATCGACTGGGATTCATTTTTGCACACTCGTCTTTACAGTACTGCTTCAACTGTGCCATGTTCGAGGGCTTTATTGCATGCACAGCCTGCTTCAAGTCCCCCCACAGCATTTCGACAGAATTAAGATCTGAGCCTTGACTCAGCCATTCCATAATCAGCCCCAAACCATAATGCTACCAAACCCATGCTTTACAGTTGGTAAGAGGTTCTTCTGTTCAAAGGCAGTGTTTCATTTTCGCCAAACATGGTTTCTGGCATCGCAACTCCAACTTTGACTCATCTTTCCAGAGCACATTGTTCAAGTAGTTTTGGTCTTTACCCAAGTGTTGTCTGGCAAATGTCAGTCGTGTCTTGATTTTCTTTTTTGAGAGAAGAGGCTTCTTTCTTCCTGACCTCCCATGTAGGCCAAGTTTGTGCACTCTCTGACAGTTGACTCAGGCACTTCGACATTAATTGTGGCAAGAGAGGCCTGTAAGATCCCTTGATGTTACCTTGGGGATCTTAGAGACTTCTATGAGCATCTTTCGGTCAGTTCTTGGGCTGAATTGGTTAAGACCAAACCAGACCAAGTTTCTAATCTTTTTGGAAGGCTGGACCCACCCAAGTTACATTCTAACGATTTTCTAATAATTTCCACCAGTTCTGGTTCAAATTTTAGCAATTTTATGTGATGGTAAAGGTAGGGGTGTACAATCTTTTCCGCATAAGGAAATTAGATTTTTGTTTATTTTAATTGCATAACATATTCAAAGTGTTAATTTTATGTGATTTGTTAGATTGGGTTACCTTTATCAATGAATGTAGTTGGAATTTAGCTCAAATAGCCATATTTACATTACACATACAGTACCAGTCAAAGGTTTGGACACACCTACTCATTTTTCATTTTTACTATTTTCTACATTGTAGAATAATAGTGAAGACATCAAAACTATGGAATCATGTAGTAACCAAAAGTGTTAAACAAATCAAAATATATTTTAGATTCTTCAAAGTAGCCACCCTTTGCCTTGATGACTGATTTGCACACTCTTGGCATTCTCAACCAGCTTCACCTGGAATGCTTTTCTAACAGTCATGAAGGAGTTCCCACATGCTGAGCACTTGTTGGCTGCTTTTCCTTCACTTTGCGGTCCAACTCATCCCAAACCACCTCCATTGGGTTGAGGTCGGGGGATTGTGGAGGCCAGGTCATCTGATGCAGCACTCCATCACTCTCCTTCTTTGTCATATAACCCTTACACAGCCTGGAGTTGTGTTGGGTCATTGTCCTGTTGAAAAACAAATGATAGTCCCACTAAGCGCAAACCAGATGGGATGGCGTATCACTTGCAGAATGCTGTGGTAGCCATGCTGGTTAAGCGTGAATTCTAAATAAATGACTGACAGTGTAACCAGCGACGCACCATCACACCTTCTCTATGCTTCACGGTGGGAACCACAAATGCAGAGATCATCGGTTCACCTACTGTGCGTCTCACAAAGACATGGCGGTTGGAACCAAACATGTCAAATTTAGACTCATCAGACCGATGGACAGATTTCCACCGATCTATTGGCCATTACTCGTGTTTCTTGGCCCAAGCAAGTCTCTTCTTATTGGTGTCCTTTAGTAGTGGTTTCTTTGCAGAAATTTGACCTGAAGGCCTGATTCACGCAGTCTCCTCTGAACAATTGATGTTGTGATGTGTCTTTTACTTGAACTCTGAAGCATTTATTTGGGCTGCAATTTCTGAGGCTGTAACTCTAATGAACTTATGCTCTGCAGCAGAGGTAAATCTGGGTCTTCCATTCCAGTGGTGGTCCTCGTGAGAGCCAGTTTCATCATAGCGCTTGGTGGTTTTTGCGACTGCACTTGAAGAAACTTGAAAAGTTCTTGACATTTTCCAGATTGACTGACCTTCATGTCTTAAAGTGATGGTGGACTGTCATTTCTCTTATTTGAGCTGTTCTTGCCATAATATCGACTTGGTCTTTTACCAAATAATCCTAACTTCTGTATACCACCCCTACCCATGTCACAACATCGATTGTCTCAAATTCATTAAGGAAATACATTAAAATGTTTTACTTTTAACAAGGCACACCTGTTAATTTAAATGCATTCTAGGTGACTACCTCATGAAGCTGGTTGAGAGAATGCCAAGAGTGTGCAAAGCTGTCAAGGCAAAGGGTGGCTACTTTGAAGAATCTGAAATATAAAATATATTTTGATTTGTTTAACACTTTTTGGGGGTTACTACAAAATTCCATATGTGTAATTTCATAGTTTTGATGTCTTCACTATTATTCTACAATGTAGAAAATAGTAAAAATAAATAAAAACCCTGGCATGAGTAGCTCTGTCCAAAACTTTTGACTGGTTATGTATGTATTTTTTTTAAAGACCACTTTCCAGGGGTTATACTTGCTTTTTCACATGACTGTGTATATATAAATAAAATACGTATTTACATATGGAGATTTTAGACAAATGTAGATTCATGTATTGAGAATGTAAAATTGAAATAGACAGGTAACTGCCAAAATAAAGGGAAAAAAACAAGGTGTTTTAATATGGCATTGGGCTACCATGAGCCAGAACAGCTGGAGCTCTGAGGGATGCGACACCACCCATAATTTGGTACTTTGTTATTTGTGGTGGAAACGCTGTCTCGGGCGCTGCTCCGAAATCTCCCATAAGTGTTCAATTGGGTTGAAATCTTAGCGGTATTCTATGAAGCAAGCTAGATCTACTCAGTGTTTTCTAAAGCTTACCGGCTTCAGTTAGCTTCACATTCCAGCTCAGGCTTCATCTGTACTATGACGGTGGATATTGCTCCTCTGCTTGCCTCTAACTCTAGCAGGCTTGTAACTGTGTATGCCTGTCGTACATGGCTAGTCAAACGCCAAACTCTTCATTGAGACAATGCTGAAACATCAATCCATGGGCAAGTTATAATTAAATAATGCACTCTTTGCAAGAGGGAGGGTATCTGATTTCACTGGTCCTCAACTCAGCTCAGTCATTTCATTCAGGGTAAGTGGAGTTAGCAGTAAGTTAGCCTGCGCCGGAGCAGGTTAGTTCTGAAGGATTCGTTGCCATAGAAATTTACCTGGCTAAAAGGTGAACCACTTTTGTATGTCCAGTTAGCCCGAGTTGACTAAAGTTACCTCTAACTCCTCATCTGCTTCGTAGGATACCCCTCTGGTGACTGAGATGGCCATGGCATATGGTTTACATCGTTTTCATGCACATCGAACCATTGAGTGACCACTCGTGCCCTGTGGATGGGGGCATTGTCATCCACTGGCCAGGCAAAGCATTTTTATACATGGAATTTGTATTGCTTAATTCACCCTTGAACCACATCTGTGTGGAAGCTCCTGCTTTCAATATACTTTGTATCCCTTTGTATTTACTTGAGTTTCCATGATTTTGGCAGTTACCGTTTATCTATTTTTATGTTGTCATATCACTATTACTCTAACATACTGTAACCCTGTGATTGAAACAGAACATGGAAGTTTAGGCTTATAAAAGCAGCCTATAATATCTTATGTGCTTCACATCTTACCTTTGCATTTTAACATATGCAAAACTGTGAACCGAATGGTCCCAAAACCCAGTATGCAAAACTGTTAACCCACTGGTCCCACATTTCTGGTGACATGGGTCTCAATGTTCCATAGAGAAGGCCACATTCTTGCACTGATTTTAAGTGACTGCTGTGTCGAGACTCACACTTTGGGAGCCATTTTAATCGGGATTAAGTTGACCCCATATGACCAGTACAATGTGTTTTTTTTTTTCAATGGTAAAATATCATGGTTGTCCCTGCTTTTAAACTGCTAGGGTGTTAGAAGGCAGGGGAACTCGCCACTGAATGTTCTACAGCTGCTCAAAAGTAATTTGACATCTTCCATTTTTGTTTTTTCAATAAAATAATTCAAAAAAAGGTGTTTAAAGTAGTTTAATTGATCATATATCAACAATTAAGCTTTGGTCCACAGAGAAACAGCGGGTATTAAACCATCAAAAGTATGCTAATTTGTCACATTCCTCTAACTTTATTATCATACTTTGATTGGGTATTACTTTTGCAAAACCCACCTCTGTGCATTCCCATTATATAATTTGTCTGTGGCTTTGTAGAATAGTTATAGAGCACCATCTAGTGGAAAACTTGTATTGGTCACACATATTTAGCAATGTTATTGCGGTAGCAAAATGCTTGTGTTCCAAGTTCCAACAGTGCAGTAGTATCTTGACAATTCACAACAATACACACATATAAAAGTAAAATAATGGAATTAAGAAATCTATAAATATTAGGATGAGTAATGTTGGCGTGGCATTGACTAAAATACAGTTGAATAGTATATACATATGGGATGAGTAAAGTGGTATGTAAACATTAGTAAAGGGACTAGTGTTCCATTATTAAAGTGGCCATTATTAAAATGGATGTCATCAGGGAAGCTTTGGTTGTTTGTGTCAGTAGTTCTTACCTATTTGTGGGGCTGCAGGTAGCCTAGTGATTAGAGTGTTGGGCCAGTAACCAAACGTTTGGTGGATCAAATCCTCGAGCTGACGAGGTAAAACATCTGTTGTTCTGCCCCTGAACAAGGCAGTTAACCCGCTGTTCCCTTGTAGGCCATCATTGCGAATAAGAATTTGTTCTTAACTGCCTAGTTAAATAAAATATTTTAAATTATTTATTTGTAAGTATTTTTTATTTTATTTGATTGAGATGGTGATAGCCCTAGGTTTGAATGATGAGGAAACTTGTCACTTTCATATTCTGGATGAAACGTGATATCATCTACACAGAGATTAACAATATAGGCATTTTAATGAAATGCGTGATTTGACTATTGAGATGCTGTTGATGTTAACAGATATTACCACTTGCTTGGCCAAATATGGTGAACAATCCAACAAAGTGAACCAAATGTCATGGCATGATGTCTGTGCAGAGGACCTATATGGATTTTGTGACAGGTTTTATCTACTGTGATGCAACTGGAAACACAGAAGGCTATCACTTATCAATGCAATGTTGTTGTTTTTGTGGCTGAAATCACAGTAATGATCATTCTTGAGCAACAAACAAGTATAGGCCTATTCTATCTAGGTTACTAGGTTATTTTCATATCAAGGGTTTGAAAGGGTCTCGAATGTGGGTCTATTTATTTTCTGATGCAAAAATAGCCTACAGTATTATATTGTCACCAAACTACATGTAGATGTTGGCATTAAAACGTGAATTTGTTAATATTGAATGACAATTTTGATAATGAATAATTTGATGATTTTATAGCCCAATACCCTAATGCCTCTTTAGCACACGCACCAGCGTGCCTTGCAGGTGAGCTGTTTGTAAGCTTAGGAGATCTTATACGTTTTGTTCTATGATATATCAGTCCGTTAACATGACCTTTATGAATTATGAAGCATTTATGCGCTTTATGTGCATGTTTTGATTGGATAAGTGCTTTAAAATTCACAAAATGTCTGCAGGTGAGCTGTTCGTAAGCTTGAATAGAGCTCGCTGGTTTATAGTCCTAAACAACAGAAATTAGTTACCTCTGGTTCGTTCATCCATTCCTGTGGGGGAAATGAATGGGGTTCTGGGAAATGCTGAAAATAAAGTCTGAGGTTAACACAGGCTTAGATCTTATACATGTTGTTCAATTAGATAACATCAGTCAGTTAAGATAACCTTGAGGAATTATGTGCTTGTTTTGAATGGATAAATGCTTAAAAATTGACCAAAGTTACATTAGGTTTTGTTCTATGAAATAATCTTCATCACCTAACGTAACTTAATATTAATTTTTAAGCACTTATCCAATCAAAACAAGCACATAAATAGAACGAAATGTGTAAGATCTCCTAAACCTGTGTTACCACAAACCTTATTTCTTGGTGTTTATAAAAAATATAAACTTCTTCTAAACCTGAAAAGTGACAACTTCTACATGTTATGCAGCGAAAACAGCCAACTATTTCCAAATCGGACTTAGGTAAGCACATTGTGGGCCTGTTACAATACATAAATCATGACGGATTTTGACGAATATCCACTTTGTTAGATCAGATTAGTTAAATGCAAGCCAAGTTGGTAAATGGAACGTCATCATTCCATTGCCTCCTTATTTTGCCACATCGAATAGTGCTCTCTATTACGTTGCAATGACGTGAAATGAAATTGCATTAACTTTCCAAAGACTGATGCTGAACACAGAAACAGGCAGAATTGGATGATGAGCTTTTAAATGGGCGTATCACACTAACTGAGAAGTTCCACGGGGATGTAAACTTCATCATTGGAACTGTTCCGGTGTTTATTCATAACGCACGCATTACCAATATGTCTGATTCAGGCCTCCTGTCTGATTCCAAACAGTGTTCTCCGATTTCAGGTAAAACCATGCTATCGGGAATTGACGAGGAGCCAACGGAGAATGGTCATGATGAGGAGTTGAAAGATGGCTTATTGGAACCGCCAGAAATGTATATGAAAGACAGGCGAAGAGCGAAATCCCTGCCCGCGTACCCAAAGCAGGCTACGCTTTTTGAAGAAATAGCCAATAACGGCCGGAAACGGGTGAAGTTCGCAGACTCCATGGGGCTTGATTTGGCTAGTGTGAAGCACTTCAGCACAACAGAAGAACCGCAAATCCCTTCCAAGGTATTTTTAAGACTGCAGAGCTTTCCCCCTCAACAACAGGACCGAGAGTATCCAATTGGGGACCTGTGCATAAACTTTCAATCCACCTTGACCATGGACCGTCTCGTCCCAACTTTCAAGATGCCAGTTGAGTCTGAACATTTTGAGACCACGGTATTGCAGCGCCACGTCAACCTGGAGAAGGTGACCATCACCCGGTTTGACGTCCGTGGGCAGATTCGGACAAATATTCAAAGTTGTTGTACGAGGGAAGTTGGTGTGAGGTACACGTTCAACGAGTGGCTGTCTTCCGTGGATGCGCAGGCGATACCCATGCCTGTGGATGACAATATTGTCGGTGAGCGTTATACCTTTACCTTGTACACACCTCCGTTCCTAGACCCAGCTTCCTCGGTGCACTTCGCCGTGTACATCAGGAATGACCAGGGCGAGTTTTGGGATAACAACAATGGACACAACTATACCTTGAAGTATCACTGTACAGGCATGGTGACCTACGAGAGCGCGGCATTTCACGCCACTTAAAACGCGCTCTTATGCACGTTCGTAAAGTTGGTGTCGTTCAACAAGTGTTCTTAGGAAGTTGTTCTCTATCACGTGGATTGATATATACTTTTCAATAAAGTTAGTATTTTTCCCTTTACATCTAGCCCCACCGTGTTATTATCAAGGTGGATATGCGGTCATAATGATTATGACTTAAGGCCTACTGAAGATTGATGTGCTGACTTTGAACCAAAAAAGGGAACCACTCTGATCCATCCTTTTTTAAAAGTAAAACATGGAGTTGCCAAGTTTACATCTGTCCAGTTGAGCATTCTGACCTCTTCTGAAACAGCATTTAATAACACAATAATTGCCATTAGGATCTGTGAATGACTGATGAACATTTATCAGCTCCACTGCCAGTGGGGACTGCACAGACCCAAGACCATACTAAAAGACTGCCAATTAAGTATTTTAAGAGACATTACAGTACAAATACCCATAATCAAAGGGGATGTCACCTGTTCTACATAATATTTGCATATCATGTAATCTGATCAGGAGCGCTATCCTACTGTGCTGAGTTGTGAATTGTAATGCCTTATGAATTCAGATATTTTTATGAATTGTGTTAATCAGTTTCATCATTGTGAATGTTCTCGGCCATATTAACAATTGCAGTACAGTGCACTCCGCTAATGACTGAATCAAATAATCAATTTAGTGCTAAAAGAAAAGGATAGAATGCATGATGTAAACATCCTTAAATGTACAATGTCCTTGGCACTGTACACATTGTCATACTTATAAGCGCCGGGCACTGTATTTCATATAGTCAACTCATACAGTGTGCACCACCTAATCCTATGTGAAACAATGGCAAAAGATAATGCTAAACTTGTGGCAGCCTATTTCTTAAAAGAGTGCACTACTTTTGACCTATAGTGCAATGTTTTCGATCTCTGGTCAAAAGCATTGCACTAAAGGGAATGGCTGATCTTAAGTAGTGTACCATTTCAGTCATAGCCTTTGATTCAGGGCCCAGAATATTGCAGTTAGAAAATGTGGGACTTATCCTAGTTATAAAATCATGTGAGAAGCTAAATCTGCCAGAGTACTCTGCCACAAACCATATTAATTATTGTTTGTACTCCCATGGACACCAAGGAAAGATTTAATGAGCAATCTGTTATATTGGTGTGGATGGCTACACAGTGAAAGGCTTGTAAGATCTTGAACAGTGAATATCTACACTGGACTGTTAATTGGACTCGTCAATTCTTGATTATATATTTTTGGATGATTTGTGTATTTGTATTGTATTTGCGAGACATTCTGCTGCACTGTTGGAGCTAGTTTATAGTTAATTCGCCATCAGTCAGCATCTCCACACAAAATCATTTTTCTGGGTGTGCGCCAGCTCATGTTTTTTATTCTACTGTTGGAGCTAGTAACAATCATTTTGCTGCACCTGGTATAACATCTGCAGATCTCTATACACAACCAATACACTTTGATTTCAATAAAATGGTCTAAGAGGCAGCAGGTTCGTGGCACATATTAGAGTATTTACTGTTCTCTGGAGAGCACTGGTTTCCTTCAATTCATGAGAAGAACAGAGCTCTATGTGTTAGCATGACACAGTGCCTGTTGGCATTACAGCTATAACTGAATTGTATATATTCTACATGTTTGGGGGTGGAACTTGGTCATGCTTTACATCAACTGCATATCATATTATAAAGCATATATTACACATCTACTTAGCTATTAAGTCATACATAGGCCAATTACATTATTTTGTATTACATTTAATGGAAAACTTATTTGACATCCATATAATTACATAGAATCTCTATGATGGCATCACCTTATCAAACTCCACTACTTTCTCTACAGTCAGAACTTTCCCAGTGTGTTTGGAATACTGCGGGTGGGTATGTGAGCAGCACACTACTCATGCCAGTGATGTCACTTCCCTTGTTTGGCCTGTCATGTACCCTTTAGTGCAGTAGTACTTGGTGGTTGTCAGGGTTGTTGTCCCATACCGTACCTGTCCCCTGACCAAAGTTCAAGAGGCAAATCAGCAAATCATGTGGAGTTTACTCTGTCAACAGAGAATGGCTGGTTTCCAGGCTGAAGCTCTGCAGTGATAAGAATCTCTCTGGACAACAAGCACATAGACCAGTGTTCAAATATGAAATTAAAACATTTCAAATAGTATTTGAACTCAGGTCTGGAGTCCGCACAGCATGTTCATGTACTCGTTCATGTAACTGTCCAGTCTTAGACCTTGGCCTACTGAACTGAATGTACAGACTATAGACAATGTGAAATTGCAAAGTTTGTCTCAATCTTAAATGGTACATGTACTGTATGTTGATGTAACAGTGCAACATGTTATGTTTTAATCCTGCGATTCATGCACTATGACATCAATTGGGCTATTGAATACAGTTGAAGTCGGACATTTACATACAGTTGTTGGAGTCATTAAAACTAATTTTTCAACCACTCCACAAATTTCTTGTTAACAAACTATAGTTTTGGCAAGTCGGTTAGGACATCTATTTTGTGCATGGCACAAGTAATTTTTCCAACAATTGTTTACAGACAGATTATTTCACTTATAATTCACTGTATCACAATTCCAGTGTGTCAGAAGTTTACATACACTAAGTTGACCGTGCCTTTAAACAGCTTGGAAAATTCCAGAAAATGTCATGGCTTTAGAAGCTTCTGATAAGCTAATTGACATAATTTGAGTCAATTGGAGGTGTACCTGTGGATGTATTTCAAGGCCTACCTTCAAACTCAATGCCTCTGCTTGACATCATGGGAAAATCAAAAGAAATCAGCCAAGACCTTAGAAAAAAAATGTAGACCTCCACAAGTCTGGTTCATCCTTGGGAGCAATTTCCAAACGCCTGAAGGAACCACGGTCATCTGTACAAACAATAGTAAGCACGTATAAACACCATGGGACCACGCAGCCATCATACCGCTCAGGAAGGAGACATGTTCTGTCTCCTAGAGATGAACGTATTTTGGTGTGAAAAGTGCAAATCAATCCCAGGACAGCAGCAAAGGCCCTTGTGAAGATGCTGGAGGAAACAGGTACAAAAGTATCTTTATCCTAAGCAAAACAAGTCCTATATCGATATAACCTGAAAGACCGCTCAGCAAGGAATAAGCCACTGCTCCAAAACAGCCATAAAAAAAACAGACTACGGTTTGCAACTGCACATGGGGACAAAGATCATACTTTTTGGAGAAATGTCCTCTGGTCTGATGAAACAAAAATAGAATTGTTTGGCCATAATGACCATCGTTATGTTTGGAGGAAAACGGGGGAAGCTTGCAAGCCGAAGAACACATTCCAACCGTGAAGCACAGGGGTGGCAGCATCATGTTGTGGGGGTGCTTTGCTGCAGGAGGGACCGGTGCACTTCACAAAATAGATGGCATCGTGAGGATGGAAAATTATGTGGATATATTGAAGCAACATCTCAAGACATCAGTCAGGAAGTTAAAGCTTGGTTGCAAATGGGTCTTCCAAATTAACAATGACCCCAAGAATACTTCCAAAGTTGTTGCAGAATGGCTTAAGGCCAACCAAGTCGAGGTATTGGAGTGGCCATCACAAAGCCCTGACCTCAATCCCATAGAAAATTTGTGGGTAGAACTGAAAAAGCGTGTGCGAGCAAGGAGGCCTACAAACCTGACTCAGTTACACCAGCTCTGTCAAGAGGAATGGGCCAAAATTCACCAAACCTATTGTGGGAAGCTTGTGGAAGGCTAGCCAAAATGTTTGACTCAAGTTAAACAATTTATAGGCAATGCTACTAAATACTAATTGAGTGTATGTAAACTTCTGACCCACTTGGAATGCGATGAAAGAAATAAAAGCTTAAATAAATAGTTCTCTCTACTATTATTCTGACATTTCACATTCTTGAAAGTGGTGATCTTAACTAACCTAAGACAGGGAATTTTTACATGGATTAATGTCAGGAATTGTGAAAAACTGAGTTTAAATGTATTTGGCTGAGGTGTATGTTAAACCTCCGACTTTAACTGTATATGAACCAATGGAATGGACAAAATGTTTTAAATGCGGAATGCTCCTTTTCTTAAACAGTACATGACATGTTGATAATGACTAAAATGTCATTAGCAAGTATCCTCTTATTATTCAAACATAATCAGTCCCAGTTGTCTTAGAATTTGAACCCAGGAATCATCACTGTCTGAAATCTTTAAAATACGTTGAGTGTTCACTGCAGCCTGCCTGGAATGCCAAATGGTCAGGACTTGCCATTTGGTACTATTATATTGGTCCATTAAGTAAGGCAAGCACAGAAAGTATTTAAACTATATTTGAATCCAGGTCTCCTCCCTTGATGTTCATGTGCTTCAAAACAGCTTTTGTTGATCACCCTAAAACACTGATCAGAAGCAGATAAGATATTTGGAGATGACATATGCGGGAGCTTTCAACTTTGATCCCTGTGTGTTAATAGAATCTTTATACCAGTCTCCATCTACTACTAAGTCACTGCTTATCTAAAACCAACAAAAGGGATACATTCACCCTCTCACCCAACTCCAATTCACTGCCTTCTTCAAATCATGTGTAACATCATCCATTTCCATGATTTGCCTCCAGGTATAATGCATTATGATGCAGCTTTAATGCATTGTAAGCCTTGTCATAACAGACTAATAGTGTCATAAAGCGGAGCAAGGCTGTTAACCCACTGTTCCCCGAAGACATGGATGTTGATTAAGGCAGCACCCCACACCTCTCTGATTCAGAGGGGTTGGGTTAAATGCGGAAGACACATGTCAGTTGAAGGCATTCAGTTGTACAACTGACTAGGTATCCCCCTTTCCCTAAAGCAACTTACAGTCATGCATACATTTGATGTATGGGGGGCATCAGCAGGAATCTAACCCATGACCCCTGGCATTGCAAGTGCCATGCTCTACCAACTGAGTCATGACTAAAGAGTATGGAGACAATAATGCGATTCAGATCCGCATATCTTTAATCTGTTTATACACCATCTTACATGACGACAAATCATATATACAACACACAATAGAAAAATATAACAGGGAATCAAGACCGTGTGTACACCGTGGCACTGCTACAACTCTTACAGCTCACAAAAGAAGCTCATTATTTTAGTATGGTGAAGAGGGTACAGTATATAGGGACCAAGGACAATCGTTACGTCGTCAACGCTGCACAGTTGCCAAGTCGGAAATCAACAATTATTTTTAATGCCTATCTGATGCTTTCAGATCTACGACAGTCCATCACAAAATGTTTAGGGCAGTGTTTCCCAACCCTCTCGTGGGGAACGCTAGATAGTCCACATTTTTGTTTTAGGGCTGCACTGACACATTAACATGATCAACTACATCAGCAAGCCCCTGTCTAGTTGAATAATGTCTATCAGTGCAGGGCTAGAACAAAAATGTGGAGAGTTGGGAACACTGGTCTAGAGATAAAGAACAATTTGATGTCGGACAAAGTAGGCCCAACCCATAGGCTTTCCCCCTATCCATCCAATGAGGGCCTCGGAAAATAAAGCTTCTGTGTGAAAGGGAAAGTGAGGTTGAGGTTCAGTGCTCCGTCTCCCATGGTCTCTTGGGCATCGTTTCCTCTCGTTCTGAGACACTCCATCAATGCCCATCGGTGGTTTCTCTTCGAACCCTACCCCTCAACAATAGTCTTCTGGGTCGGGTACATCTTGCCTATGGCAACCTGTGGAGAAAGGAGAAAATAAATTACTTAAAAGGGAAGTTCACCGGAATTCCATTATTTGATATGTCGTCCATAAACATTGTTAGGGTAAGTTGTGTTGGCAATCACAACGAATGTGTTGCAAAACTGATTGATTTTGTAAATAAACATCACTATACAGGGAGCATTTGCGTGAAAATAACACTTAGTTGTTGAGATTGTCAGACAACCTGGGTTTCATTTCCCCACACCATTTTAGTGGTTCAGTGGTTCATACTGTAGGCAGATGATGTCTGTCAAATCCATACTGAACTGTGGGAGCAAAGCTCAGTTCATCGATACAGCAAGTTACAACATTGACCTACAGTATCAAAGTCTGGTGACCTATTCTGACAGTCCGCAGTGAAATTGGAATCGAGAGAGTCAGGACTTCTCATGAGTGCACAATCTGTTTAACAGTGGTACCAGTTCAACAGCTCAGATTAAAATGCATACTTTCCCCTTGCTATGGGTATCTTTGTATATTTGCACATATTCTTGACAGTCACCTGCTACTTCAAACATCAAGCGATGACTCACAATTCCCATGTCTTAAGTTATTCACAGCTTTTAACTTATCAGCACTCAATACACATACGGTATATACAAGCACAAACTCAGCTAAAAAAGAAACGTCCTCTCACTGTCAACTGCGTTTATTTTCAGAAAACTTAACATGTGTAAATATTTGTAGAAACATAAGATTCAACAACTGAGACATGAACTGAACAAATTCCACAGACATGTGACTGACCGAAATGGAAGAATGTGTCCCTGAACAAAGGGCAGGGGGGTAAAAATCTAAAGTAACAATCAGTATCTGGTGTGGCCACAAGCTGCATTAAGTATTGCAGTGCATCTCCTCCTCATGGGCTGCACAAGATTTGCCAGTTCTTGCTCTTCCACCAAATCACCTGCAAGTTCCCGAACATGTCTGGGGGGAATGGCCCTAGCCCTCACCCTCCGATCTAACAGGTCCCAGACGTGCTCAATGGGATTGACATCTGGGCTCTTCGCTGGCCATGGCAGAACACGGACATTTCTGTCTTGCAGGAAATCACGCACAGAATGAGCAGTATGGCTGGTGGCATTGTCATGCTGGAGGGTCATGTCAGGATGAGCCTGCAGGAAGGGTACCACATGAGGAATGAGGAAGTCTTCCCTGTAACGCCTGCAATGACAACAAGCTCAGTCCGATGCTGCTGTGACACACTGCCCCAGACCATGACGGACCCTCCAACTCCAAATCGATCCCACTCCAGAGTACAGGCCTCGGCGTAACGCTCATTCCTTCGCCGATAAACGCGAATCCGACCATCACCCCCGGTGAGACAAAACCGTGACTCGTAAGTGAAGAGCACTTTTTGCCAGTCCTGTCTGGTCTAGCGACGGTGGGTTTGTGCCCATAGGCGACGTTGTTGCCGGTGATGTCTAGTGAGGACCTGCCTTACAACAGGCCTACAAGCCCTCAGTCCAGCCTCTCTCAGCCTATTGCGGACAGTCTGAACACTGATGGAGGTATTGTGCGTTCCTGGTGTAACTCGGACAGTTGTTGTCATCCTGTACCTGTCCTGCAGGTGTGATGTTCGGCTGTACTGATCCTGTGCAGGTGTTGTTAGATGTGGTCTGCCACTGCGAGGACGATCAGCTGTCTGTCCTGTCTCCCTGTCTTAGGCGTCTCACAGTACGGACATTGCAATTTATTGCCCTGGCCACATCTGCAGTCCTCATGCCTCCTTGCAGCATGCCTAAGGCACGATCACAAAGATGAGCAGGGACCCTGGGCATCTTTCTTTTGGTGTTTTTCAGAGTCAGTAGAAAGGCCTCTTTTATAGTGTCCTAAGTTTTCATAACTGTGACCTTAAACCCTTTACAATGAAGATCTGTGAAGTTATTTGTATATTTACGAATTATCTTTGAAAGACAGGGGCCTGAAAAAGTCACGTCTCTTTTTTTGCTGAGTTCACATACATACACGCACACACAAACACACCCTAACCTGCTGTATCAACAGAACCAAAGCAGCTCATTCCTCCCTCTCATGCAAGTAGCCTAGAGGTTAAGAGCATTAGGCCAGTAACCCAAAGGTCGCTGGTTCAATTCCCCAAGCCTGCAAAGAGGACAGATCTGCCTTTTAAGCAAGACGCCGATGACATGGACGTCGATTAAGGCAGCCCCCCACACCTCTCTGATTCAGACCTCCTCTCTGATTAAATGCGTTAGACACATTTCGGTTGAACGCATTCAGTTGTGCAAATTACTAGGTATCCCCTTCCCCAAACACTGACTGACACTGGGGCTAAATCCAATACATGGTTTCGACATTAAAAGATGCCTCAAAGTGAGTCAAGGAAGCCATCTGTTAAAAGCCCGGCTGGTAAAGTGCGGGCAACTTGCTGCCTTCATGGGAAAGGCAGCAGTGACAGAAAAATGAGCGAACATATGCAAGGTCAGCTAAGGCTGCGCCTGTTCATTTCTCAAAGGGATGGCTCAGCAAAGAGGAGCATTAAGATCCATTTCGCAGAGCCCCCGCCCCTGTGTAAATATGCCTGTGTTCTGTTGACACAAGCCATCCGTCAGAACCCCCTACGGCTGCCACAGCCAGAACAGGGAGCACAGCCATCTACTGGACGTGGATATATAAACCAACAAGGCCTGTTAAAGGCCTGTGTTAAAGTTTGCACCTGCTTATGGCTGGTTTAAAAGTGCAGAGCTACATTACCCTAGCAGGTTTATAAACCTACCAGAGCTTCGCAACAGGCACCTGTTTTTGTTTTTTTGCCATCTTCTTCGTTACTGCGTTACAGTTTGTACCAGTTAATATTGCTGGATTTTAAAAAGCACGGAATATTGCAGTCTACTCCTTTCCCTTTACCTGGCTTATAACAAACAAAAGTGATGCCAAAGGCCTTGGTGTTATTTTGGGGGTCCTGCTTTCTGCCTGGACATTAAAGTATTGGGGAAAGACACTGTTGCCTGTCCAACTGTACAAAGACCAAGCCTTTTCAACAGGATACTGGTTTGGATTGTATTCTGTGCGCCATTCTATAGGCTATTTTGTAGTAGGCTGTGTAGGGTTTTCACCACTTCTGAATGTGTCAAGACGACGTTCCGCCCCCATTCATTTTCAATGGGGAAACGTGGAGCAAAGCGCAGTGGATTGTGGGAAGGTGAGCGGCAAGAACCCTGCCAGCGGAGCGGTAGAACTTGATGCAAATTGCACGTGGCTTCCGCTGCCATTACCCAATTCGGTGAGGAGCAGATGTTTGCTTGAAAATCTTCCGTTTATGAAACATAGTTCCACCGGTCATTAGTTCCGGTCAAGCAAAACCAAAACATATGGAGGAAAGTCAATCATTGCTGGGTCTGGTTTTCCAACTCTATATGATGTCGCTTCGCTAGAATACGGAGACAAAAATCAGAAGGTGAATGGCATGGAGGAGGATTACAGAGATTGTTGATGTTGATGGTGGGTGAAGAAAGATATGCACAATGATGTTTGCTTGGGCTGCTTACTAGCTATAAAACTCAAATCAACCCAAACCTAAAAACTGATCACAGCCACAATTTGTGAATGTGTTGACTAAATTAAAATTGTGAAATCACCAGTAAACACATTACATTGTAAATGATACATTAATCATGAATTTTCCATGTAATATGCTACCAATTGGATTCTGGTATAATAACATGATTATATTATAGCTTATGGCTCTTTCATTGTGCCTGTGTCATGACTTGGGCTGTTACTGTGACCGTATTAACACCACACCGGCGGTCAAGAGTCATTAGACAGTTAAATTCAGCGTGACCATTTAGTCACGCCCCTTCTCCCCTGATTGCTCAGTTTGGCCGGGGCGGCCAGCTCCAGGAAGAGTCTTGGTGGGTCCAAAGTTCTTCCATTTAAGAATGATGGAGGTAACTGTGTTCTTGTGGACCTTCAATGCTGCAGATATTTGTTGGTACCTTTCCCCTGATCTGTGCCGACACAATCCAGTCTCAGGGCTCGGGTAATTCCTTCGACCTCAAGGCTTGCTTTTAGCTCCGACATGGACTGTCAACTGTGGGACCTTATATAGACAAGTTTCTGCCTCTCCAAATCATGTCCAACCAATTGAATTTACCACAAGTGGACTCCAAGTTGTAGAAACATCAAGGATGATCAAAGTAACAGGATGCACCAGAACTCAATTACGAGTCTCATAGCAAAGAGTCCGAATACTTATGTAAATAAGGTATGTGTTCTATTTAATAAATTTGCTACATTTAAAAAATATATATATATGGTTTTTACTTTGTCATTATAGGGTATTGTGTGTAGATTGATGAGGGATTTTTATATATTTTTTTATATCCATTTTAGAATAACGTAACAAAATGTGGAAAAAGTCAAAGGACCTGAATACGTTCCGAAGGCACTGTACATACGTGTGAGTTTCAAATGGGAATTTTCACCATAAAAATGCACCTTTAGTATACTGCATAAATCGCATTTGTGGTCACTTTTGAGAATTGTGTTTTCCTGCTATTGGAACATCCGTGCTAATAGCCTACTGCCGTGTGTGCATTGCCGAGCTTATAATGTGAAGAAATAGAATAATAGTGTATCAACATTTTAAGTTAAAATGCTCTCATACATTGCATCAGGCTCATTGCTTAAAACAGGTTTTTTGATGCTAGTGGTTGCAATAATCTATCGCATCCCACAACTGTCCCAGACTATGTTTGGAATATTGATTTTCACACAGCTCCCAGCTGTGGCCTGGAGACCATATGTGAATGAATTGCCCCCCTTGACCGGCACAAAAACATCATGTGGCGTACCGCATTAGCATCACATAGCCCCCGCGATATGCAACTTTTCAAGGAAGTTAGGAACCAATATACATACACAGGCAATTAGGAAAGCAAAGGCTAGCTTTTTCAAACAGAAATTTGCATCCTGTAGCACAAACTCAAAAAAGTTCTGGGACACTAAAGTCCATGGAGAATAAGAGCACCTCCTCCCAGCTGCCCACTGCACTGAGGCTAGGAAACACTGTCACCACAATAATCGCAAATTTCAATAAGCATTTTTCTACGGTAGATCACGTGATGGAGAGTCATGTGAGTGAGGTGCTTCAGCACGCAGCCAGGAGAAGGGAATTATAATTATTATATTCAACCCAAGGGCACAACGGCCACTAGCCGCAAAAGGAATGGATTCTTTTAGGGTGCGTTATGGCCACACAAAGCGGATGCAGTCGAGAAATTTGATGCATTATCAAGTTCTTGTAAAATTGAATGAGAGACTGATGAAGTGTATACAGCCTGCGCAAAAAAACAAACAAAGCAGAGCTCATGCCGTTCATTCAACTTTTTTCAAATCATCATTCAGCCTTACAATGTATCAAAACATATAGCCCAACATTTGTAACTAACTTTACATAAATAACTCTAAATTAAACATATAGGAGTACATGTTTCTTTGTTAACCGTTCAACACAGAATAGCTGCATGTCCGGACTCCCTCAAATCCTATGGAGAAAATATAATTTATATTTTATTCAGCTATGTTCAATTGTATTCTTCATACTATAAAATAATGCCACAGAATTCTAACCAAATCTTGGCTGCTAAATGAACAAGTGTAGCCCACAGCCATATGGCATAGTCAGATCAGGGCTTAACATAAGGACAACTGAGTATGCTATTCTGTTCTTCTGAAATAGAATACATTTTCTTCATACCATTTATTGTGATGGATTTAGACTTTTTAAAATGTAGATATTCCAAAAGGTCTGCATCAGTGGCTTGTAGGCTATGCGTGGAAGCCAGGAGATGCTAAATGTGTTTATGTTAATTAACAGTCAGTTACCGTGATCACTGGCTGACAAAATGTCATGACCGCCATCGTCCTAGTCATGACATTGATCATTATAGCGCAATCCCTGTAAAATACGTAGGCCTACAGTACATGTAAAATCAGTGGTGTGAAGTACTTAAATAAAAATACTTACATGCCATACTATTTTGGTCCAGACAGCGTCAGAAACAACGCATGGTCTACACATACTGAGAAAGAGGTGTGCGGTTTCACTCGCTCGGATGCTTTAACTGAGATTGATTAGGCTTTTTCTGTTGGCGCGAGCCTTGGCCAAATGAATTATCAATGTATTTTAGTTGGACGGGCAAGGAGGTACAGTATGGTGGTCCAGGCCCCCTAAGGCCCATAACACCAGCCCTGCTCTATGCTCCTACCATTGCTCTGTGCCATCCATACAGTCTACCAACCCCATGCCCTTTAAGTGTGCCAGTTCTGCTTGCACCTGGGGCCAATGTGGAGTGGTACTGCAGATTTATTTTTCCCTGACATCAGCAAGGCATTGGGTGGCTGGCACCCCAGGGGAACACCTGTGATGGGCATGCCCTTGTCCTTCAGCAAATATATAGGGGGTACCAGATGCTGCTACCCACCCCATGGAGTTGAAGAACAGGAGTGTTTAAGGCTAGGATGAGGCGTGGGGACTCGTTATCTTGTTAAATTCACCTGTTTCCCAACCTCCTAGTGCTTCTTCTATATTTATTCTCCTCACAGCTCTGGTGAGAAGCCAGATGTTTCCAGCAAATTTCAAAGACATGCAAACACCTGGCCATGTATCAGATAGGGAAAACTGTGTGGGGGGGGTGGTTCTCAAAAGCGCAATCACCCAACGTTGGAAAATACCACAAAAAAAACCTTCAGCCCCATTCAAAGACCTTAAAAATACATTGTTCCCTCCCCCACTACAATACCAATTCCTTCATCTAACAAAGTTGGAAAGTTGAGAAGATTTGTACAGTACTGCTCTCCTAAAGGAAGGAAGGAAGGGATGCCCTTGGTTGTTTTGGAATGGGGCTCTCAGACTTCTGTGTCTTGCTGACATTCTATTTGTCTCCTCCTCCCAACCTGTCCAGGGTTGCCTCAAATAGTGGTACATCTAGATTCTGACACTCTGTCTCTAATAGTCCAGTGCCTTTAATACACACCTCAGTTAGTGGAATAAACACTTTGGTGTGCCTGTTCTCCATGGTTCCCTACATGGTAGACCATATGGGTTGGGAAGTTGTCGCAATAGCAGTATCGCGATACTCAGCTGGAAAGGAAACCGACTTAATTTCTTGAGGAAAACAGTCCGAATGTAGGAAAATTATTTTTCAAGCTATAGTCTCTCCCCTCCTTTTTGTATGATTCCGTGATGAAATAAAAGGTTAAATAAACATTTCAAAAACATAAAGCGGGTTCTAATGTAGCGAAGAATTTAGTCTACTTTGTGAATTTAGTCTATTTTGCTATGGAAAATAGAAACAGAATAGTAAGACAAGAAAATAAGATTTTACATTAAATTCTAAATAAAAATGGTAGAGATACACACACACACAAGTGTTTGGACACCTACTCATTCCAGGTTTTATAAAAAAATTAAAATATTTTCTACATTGCAGAATAATAGTGAAGACATCAAAACTATGAAATATGGAGTAACTCAACAACAAAAGGTGTTGAATCAAAATATATTTGAGATTCTTCAAAGTAGCCACCCTTTGCATACATGTACTCTAGGCATTCTCTCAACCAGCTTCATGAGGTAGTCACCTGGAATGCATTTCATGTTCATTTGTGGAATTTCTTTCCGTCTTAATAAATAAATAAATGTACTCAGACCCTTTACTCAGTACTGTTGTTGTTGAAGCACCTTTGGCAGCGATGACAGCCTCTAATCTTCTTGGGTATGATGCTACAAGCTTGGCACACCTGTATTTGGGGAGTTTCTCCCATCCTTCTATGCAGATCCTCTCAAGCTCTGTCAGGTTGGATGGGGAGCGTCGCTGCACAGCTAATTTTCAAGTCTCTCTAGACATGTTCGATCAGGTTCAAGTCCGGGCTCTGGCTGGGCCACTCAAAGACATTCAGAGATCTGTACCAAAGCCACTGCTGCGTTGTCTTGGCCGTGTGCTTAGGGTCGATGTCCTGTAGGAAAGTGAACCTTTGCCCCAATCTGAGGTCCTGAGTGCTCTGGAACTGGTTTTCATCAAGGATCTCTCTAAACTTTGCATCCTTCATCTTTTCCTTGAACTTGACTAGTCTCCCAGTCCTTGCAGTTGAAAAACAAACCCCAAAGCATAATGCTGCCACCACCATGCTTCACCGTAGGGATTGTTATTGGGCAGGTGATGAATGGTGCCTGGTTTCCTCCAGACGTGACTGTTTGACATTCAGATCAAAGAGTTCAATCTTGGTTTCATCAAACCAGAGAATCTTGTTTCATGGTCTGAGAATCCTTTAGGTGCCTTTTGACAAACTCCAACTGGATTAGCATGTGCCTTGAACTGAGGAGTTGCTTCCGTCTGGCCACACTACCATAGAGGCCTGATTGGTGGAGTGCTGCAGAGATTGTTGTCCTTCTGGAAGGTTCTCCCATTTCCACAGAGGAACTCTGGAGCTGTCAGAGTGACCATCGGGTTCTTGGTCACTTCCCTGACCAAGCCCCTTCTCCCCTGATTGCTCAGTTTGGCCGGGCGGCCAACTCTAGGAAGAGTCTTGGTGGTTCCAAACTTCTTCCATTTAAGAATGGAAGTCACTGTGTTCTTCGGGGACCTTCAATGCTGCATAAATGCTTTGGTACCCTTCCCCAGATCTGTGCCTCGACACAATCCTGTCTCAGAGCTCTACGGACAATTCCTTCAAACTCATGGCTTGGTTTTTGATCTGACATGCACTGTCAATTGTAGGACCTTATATACAGGTCTGTGCCTTCCCAAATCATGTCCAATCAATTGAATTTATCACAAGTGGACTCCAAATCATGTTGTAGAATCAGCTCAGGGATGATCAATGGAAACAGGATGCACCTGAGCTCAATTAATAGTCTCATAGCAAAGGGTCTGAATGCTTATTTACATAGGGTTAGTTTATTTTAAATAAATTAGTAAACATTTCTAAAAATCCTGTTTTCACGGTCATTGAGGTACTGTGTAGATTGATGAGGATTATAATAAAAAAATACATTTTAGAATAAGGCTGTAACATAAAAAAATTGAAAAATTAAGGGTCTGAATACTTACTGAATGCACAGTATACAGTACAGTTAAATTAGATCTTTAGAAAGAGGTGAGTCGCTGTGATAATGTTTCTTTTTAAATTTGTTTCTTGCATGACTAACATCTGGTGGCAAAGCATTCAACAATGACATGATATCATGCTGTTGTGCCTGGGAGCAAGGCACCTCACCCTTAAAACGGCTCAGGCGGGCTCTGCACTGACCCAGTTCTTGAACCTCTCTGTGGGATAAAGCAAAACGACATCTCTGTGTCCTGTGACTATAGACAATAATGCAATCTTTATCGTTTTCTTCTTCGACCCATTGGATATCTTTTTTTCCTCCGGTAGCAAAGCGCCACCATTCCAAGACGAAGCCTATGTGAAGAAGTAGTAATCAAAAATCTACCAAATGTGTCAAGGCTCAGTATCTGGCACGCCAACAACTAACAGCTAAAAGGTGTTATAAGTCAGGGGAGGCGGTTGTGCTGAAGAATGGAATTGGCAAGACATGTAAGACAGTCATGCCAAGAGACTTGCTAGACTCCGACATCCCACACGAGCGTCTTGTTGTCCGTGCCTTTTTAAACATGCGTGTTTGATGTATACAGTGGTCCCATTGAAAAAGAGATCAATCTCTCAATGGGACCTGATTAAATCAAATATACACATACAGTTCAAGTCGGAAGTTTACATACACCTTAAACTCCGTTTTTCACAATTCCTGTCTTAGGTCAGTTAGGATCATCACTTTATTTTAAGAATGTGAAATGTCAGAATAATAGTAGAGAGAATGATTTATTTCAGCTTTATTTCTTTAATCACATTCCCAGTGGGTCAGATGTTTACATACACTCAATTAGTATTTTGTAGCATTGCCTATAAATTGTTTAACTCGGGTCAAACGTTTTGGATAGCCTTCCACAATAAGTTTTTTGGCCCATTCCTCCTGGTGTAACAGTCAGGTTTGTAGGCCTCTTTGCTCGCACACGCCTTTTCAGTTCTGCCCACACATTTTCTATAAGATTGCGGTCAGGGCTTTGTGATGGCCATTCCAATACCTTGACTTTGTTGTCCTTAAGCCATTTTGCCACCACTTTGGAAGTATGCTTGGGGTCATTGTCCATTTGGAAGACTCATTCGCGACCACGCTTTAGCTTCCTGACTGATGTCTTGAGATGTTTCTTCAATATATCCACATAACTTCCCTTACTCATGACGCCATCTATTTTGTGATGTGCACCAGTCCCTCCAGCAGCAAAGCACCCCCACAAGATGATGCTGCCACCCCCGTGCTTCACGGTTGGGATGGTGTTCTTCGGCTTGCAAGCCTCCCCCTTTCTCCTCCAAACACAATGTTGGTCATTAGGGCCAAACAGTTCTATTTTTGTTTCATCAGACCAGAGGACATTTCTCCAAAAAGTAAAATTTTTGTCTCCATGTGCTGTTGCAAACCGTAGTCTGACTTTTTTTATGGCGGTTTTGGAGCAGTGGCTTCTTCATTGCTGAGCAGAACTCGTTTTACTGTGGACAAAGATACTTTTGTACCTGTTTCCTCCAGCATCTTCACAAGGTCTGTTGTTCTGGGATTGATTTGCGCTTTTCGCATTAAGTACGTTTATCTCTAGGAGACAAAACGCATCTCCTTCCTGAGCGGTATGATGGCTGCATGGTCCCATGGTGTTTATACTTTTGTGCTATTGTTTGTACAGATGAACATGCTACCTTCAGACATTTGGAAATTGCTCCCAAGAATGAACCAGACCTGTGGAGGTCTACAATTTTCTTTCTGTGGTCTTGGCTGATTTCTTTTGATTTTCCCATGATGTCAAGTAAAGAGTCACTGAGTTTGACGATAGGCCTTGAAATACATCCATGGGTACACCACCAATTGACTCAAATTATATTAATTAGCCTATCAGACGCTTCTAAAGCCACGGCATACTTTTCTGGAATTTTCCAAGCTATTTAAAGGCAGTCAACTTAGTGTATGTAAACCTCTGACCCACTGGAATTGTGATACAGTGACTTATAAATTAAATAACCTGTCTGTAAACAATTGTTGGAAAAATGACTTGTGTCATGCACAAAGTAGATGTCCTAACCGACTTGCCAAAACTATAGTTTGTTAACAAGACATTTGTGGATTGGTTGAAAAACGAGTTTTAATGACTCCAACCTAACTGTATGTAAACTTCCGACTTCAACTGTAAATAAGTTAATATTTGATTTATATAAAAGAGGGTTAGTCTGGTCATTGTTTTTTTGGTTTTGGAATTGTAGGCCCCTCAATAAGTGCGATCGAAGTTGTCATTTTTCAGCAGTACCACAAGAGGGAAGCCGCTACCCACTTAACCTGACCCAGTCTGTGTCGGTCTTTTAACATTTAATTCTGTCGTTCACATTCTTTCCGTCCGTCTCATTCTCTGACACACACACACACATCTTTCGTTTTGTAGGTGTACACCAGTACGTGAGATGCATCCCCTGCCTCCAATACACACACACACTTTTATTTCACCGACAGGGCTGTGTGGAATGTGGTGGTGGAGGGGACGGGCAGGGAATGTAGCCGCAACAATTAACTTTCATGTTAATTGTTGCGGATGTAGCAAGCAGGCGGCTCATAGCAAGGATATCACACTGCAGATTCCCAACACATGCAGACACACAGTGTGCTGAGCTAAGCAAACTGAACATACAATACCTTTTAAAGACGTCCCTGTGATGTGATTGCACAACACACATGCCATGATCACGTATGATCATGAAATAAACCGTGTGTGACATAGGTACACTGAAGACACAGAACCTTTGAGTACACACAGACGCACCCCTTTCTCTCTGTGTGCACACACCAAACCTAACACACAGCGACAAATTGAAAAAGTGTTCCCCCAAGTCTCGGTAGGAATAAATGGGGGAAACACGGCTTGAGACAAAGACAAAGAGAAAGACAAACGTAACTTAAAGTGCAAAGGTTAACGCGGGCTTCCCGGTCTTTCACACAACTCTTCTGTACCGAGCCCTGAGATCATCTCACCCTACGGACATGCACAAACTCCACAAAGAAAAGTTCTTATTTGCAGCATTCTTCAGTGTAATTTTAAAACAAGACTGTGTGCTCTCAGCAAATAGAACAGAGACACTTCCTATTATGAGAGGAGAAGATACTGATAGATATGGCGAGATACAAGTCTTGGATGTCAGGCATGGATGGGGGGTGTGTGTGAGGGTGGAATTTGAAGGAGGGAGGCAGAAGTCAGACGGAGGTATGAGGGAGGGGAGCACCGAGGACTTTCTCCTGAAGAGGGATTCCCCCTTTTGACAGGAAGCTCCAAAGGTAATGTGGTCAGCTATAATCGACTAGGAATGACACATCACCCTCTATAATAGACACTCCCTCCTCAACGCCTGCCCTCAAATAAAAAAGGTGCCATTCTGTACAGTTGCCACAGGTTCATTTGATCATCTCATCATTTGATCTTAAATCCAAATTGATATAGTACAGATCTTCACTGTCCAAATACATAGAGGGAACAGTATCCATCCATCTGGATGGTATTGGTTTGTGAATGGTATTGTTCCATCTTACAGTAACGATACACAAAAACCTAGAAGACAAGAGCATACATTGTACTTTTACCAGAGGGATTTTAATATAGAGCTGTGGTATGAATGTTTGTCATAAAGAAGGCATTATGGTTTCAAGTATGGGTCCCGCGTGGCTCAGATAGTAAAACATGGCGCTTGCAAAGCCATGGTTGTGGGTTCGATTCCCACGGGGACAGGTAGAAAAAAAAGTATAGCAAGGGATGCAGTCATTACTGTAAGTTGCTCTGGATAAGTGCGCCTGCTAAATGACTAAAATGTTAAATGTAACTAGGGACTCTAAAAAGGTAATATGCTGAATGGGAGAGCAGTCATTTTAAAACCTTACATGCAGAATTCATAGTAGAATCATGTCTCAAGGTAAAGCTATTTTTTAACCCTTCTGAGGTGTTCGGGTCTGTGGGACCCATTTTCAATGTTTACTAAAAGAAAAATAATACAATGAATTATTGGTTCAACCTGAGACTCTTTGGCCTTGGCTCATTTTCTGCGAAGAACATGTAAAATAACACATTTTTATTGAGTGCACACTGTGCAACCCCCCCTACACATTTATATTACATATGTGGTGTTCAGGTCCACTGGACCCAAGGGTAATAAAAAAGTGTGGAAAAGTGTTCAAGAGAAAACAAGTAAAAAGGAAACTAAAAAGGTTTGCTGTGTGCCTTCCTCCTCCCTGGGCCTGCTGTTTCAACACAGCATCAAGAACCTGTCTGTCTTCCTGCCTGTCTCCCACTTTTCTTGCACTCTTTACCCTTTGTAGTGTGTGAAACTATACAATGTCTTGCAAGAACCTGCACAATGTTATTACAATACTTTATATAAAAAAAAATGTAAATCAGCATTTCCCCACGCTCTACCCCAGCTAGGTGCAAATTGGGGGAGGGACGCAACAAATAAGTTGCTTTGCACGTGTGACTCCTTACCACAATCAATCAGTATGGCAAAAATAATCTCTGCTCATAGGGCCTTAGAAATAATTTTTTCAGAGAGCTAGTGTGGAAGGAGCGCCTTCCACTTTGGAAGACATTTTCCAAAAATGTCTGTCAATTCGGAGTCTGACAGTGAGTTGGAAGAAGAGGATGAGTGACCCTCAGCCAGCCCCTGGACCAGCCAGTCAGCAGCCAGTCCCAGGACCAGCCCGTCAGCAGCCTTCAGGAGGAGAAATATGGATGTCAAATTGAAATTTAATGGTCTTCTTGCCAAAGGAATGAGCCACCCCGCATTGCTCCTAATGTGATAAGGATGCAACCAGGGCTGACGCAGATGGTGGTTACTCATGTGCAGGAAGGACAACCTTATTTTGAACAGGAACAGTGGGTTAACTGCCTTGCTCAAGTGCGTAACAACAGCTTTTTACCTTGTCAGTTCAGGGATTCAATCCAGCAACCTTTAGTTTACTGGCCCAACGCTCTAACCACTAGGCTACCTCTCGCCCTTAACCACTAGGCTACCAGCAATCAGGTTAGTGTGGGACATGTGGGTGGACCCACATTCCCCTGTTTTACAACCCTGGGCCCAATGTTACTGTTAGAGGCCGCTGCCCCTTCATGCAGTACATACCGTTTAAACCCGCAAAATATAGAATCAAGATTTGGGCTGCCCGTGATGCTGCTTCATCATATGCGTGGAACTTGCAAGTGTATACGGGGAAGCCAGATGGAGGAGCCCCTGAGAAGAACTAAGGGAAGCGGGTTGCTCTGGATGTGACACAGTGACACTGTGGCCACAACACCACATGCGCTGACTTTTTTTTTTACTTAGAGGAGCTTCTCAAGAGGAAGCTGACGATAGTAGGAACGAAAAAACAAAAAAGCCAGAGCTTCCACCTCAGCTATTGAATACATGGAACAGGCCTAACAATTCCTCTACGTTTGTGTTCACGGCCAACAAGTTTCTAGTGTCCTACGTGTCAATGGCAGGCAAAAATGTGGTACTCATGAGTATGCCGCATAGGGATAAGAGAATCTGTGGCTAGGAACATAAAAAAAATGGAAATCCTAATGGATTACAATGCCACAAAAGGAGGGGTGGACAATTTAGACAAGCTGGTGACTAGCTATGGCTGCAAAATTAGAACCCTACGCTAGATATTCTTCAACATCTTGGCATACAAAATGTCATCTGGATGGCGTTGAACCCAGATTAGAACAGAGGGAAGCTCCAGATATGGTTGTTTCTCGACAAGCTGGGAAAGGCATTGGTAAGACCTCAAATCCAGGGGAGGCTTAATATTCCAAGGACCCCAGCTACTGCAGCCATCGTGACAAGGATTCAGGAAGAAGATGCTGGTGCCCAATCAGCCCGACCCACAGAACCAACAACTCCAATACAGAAATAAGTGGGAGTGATGTTGTAGCATGTGTGTGTGTCTGACTCTCCTACCATGGCCTGTTGTGTGTGTGTGTGTGTGTGTGTGTGTGTGTGTGCGCACACACATACACACTCTACCATTCGAAAGTTTGGTGTCACTTAGAAATGTCCTTGTTTTTTAAAGACAAGCACATTTTGTCCATTAAAATATCAAATTGATCAGAAATACAGTGTAGACATGGTTAATGTTGTAAATGACTATTGTAGCTGGAAACGTCTGATTTTTTTATGGAATATCTACATACGTGTACAGAGGCCCATTATCAGCAACCATCACTCCTGTGTTCCAATGGCACGGTGTGTTAGCTAATCCAAGTTTATCATTTTAAAGGCTAACTGATCATTAGAAAACCCCTTTGCAATTACGTTAGCCCAGCTGAAAACTGTTGTTCTGATTAAAGAAGCAATAAAACTGGCCTTTTTAGACTAGTTGAGTATCTGGAATATCAGCATTTGTGGGTTCGATTACAGGCTTAAAATGGCCAGAAACAAATAACTTTTTCCTGAAACGCGTCAGTCTATTCTGGTTCTGAGAAATAAAGGCTATTCCATGCAAGAAATTGCCAACAAACTGAAGACGTCATACAACGCTGTGTACTACTCCCTTCACAGAACACGCCAAACTGGCACTGGGAGGCCCCGGTGCACAATTGAGCAAGAGGACAAGTACATTAGAGTGTCTAGTTGGAGAAACAGACACCTCACAACTGGCAGCTTCATTAAATAGTACCCGCAAAACACCAGCCTCAACGTCAACAGTGAAGAGGCGACTCGAGGATGCTGGCCTTCTAGGCAGAGTTCCTCTGTCCAGTGTGTGTTCTTTTGCCCATCTTAATCTTTTCTTTTTATTGGCCAGTCTGAGATATGGATTTTTCTTTGCAACTCTGCCGAGAAGGCCAGGATCCCGGAGTCGCCCCTTCACTGTTGACGTTGAGACTGGTGTTTTGTGGGTAGTATTTAATGAAGCTGCCAGTTGAGGTATACCGTGCAACACCACACTCAGTGTGTGTTTGTTTTTGTAAGTAAAAAAATAAAAATTAATTACTGGCCGAGGCTGGTAACTTAGTCCCGATCTTTACCATTTATATATACACTTATATATACACTCTCTCACACGCTTTGTGGTGCACACACACGCCACAAAGTATTTTCACAACTCTGCAGCACAACACCTTTACAGTAGCCAGTGCAACAAGATCCTACCAGAGTTCCTTGTTGGAGCACCGGGGGACAGGAGCCACAAAAGAGGAGAGGATCATCATCACCACACGCAGCACTTCTTTTATCTAACTCCTGCGTCCCAGGAGTGGGCTTTTGGGATCTTTGATTACAGCCCTCATCTACAGTTACTGTAGGCACTATCGACTGTGGAGGCATGCCCTTGAAACTGGGGGAGAGAGATGCCTTCATTGTCCCCCGGGTAACACTGCCCCTCATAGGTTTCCACTAGCGCACTGCGGCTCTACTGCACACAAAATGGCTGCCATCCACTCCCCTACATTAGTTACTGTATCTTCTTGACAAAAAGTTCGGAAATGTAGGGGAAGCAGAGGATGTAGTGATGGATGATTTCAGTACAATGTAGTATCTGGGATATACATCTGTTTATATTAGTTTCTGTGCTGTTACTAAGCAGTAATGCATTACGGCAGTGTTACGTTATTACACCTAATAGGAAATGCACATGTGCACTGGGGTGCCGCGAACTGTAGAGCACGAGGGGTTTTGACTAAACGAAAACTAACTGTACTCCCGTCTCCTGCCTGGTCATTTCTCCACAACACAAATATTACATACAGTACCAGTCAAGTTTAGACACACCTACTCAGTCAAGGGTTTTTCTTTATTTTGAATATTTTCTACATTGTACAATAATAGTGAACACATCAAAATATGAAATAACACATATGGAATCATGATGTAACCAAAAAAGTGTTAAACAAATCAAAATATTTTATATTTGAGATTCTTCAAAGTAGCCACCCTTTGCTTTGATGACAGCTTTTCACACTCTTGACATTCTCTCAACCAGCTTCACCTGGAATGCTTTTACAACATTCTTGAAGGAGTTCCCACATATGCAGAGCACTTGTTGGCTACTTTTCTGTCACTCTGCGGTCCAACTCATTCCAAACCACATAATTGGGTTGAAGTCGGGTGATTGTTGAGGCCAGGTCATCTGATGCAGCACTCCATCACTCTCCTTCTTGGTCAAATAGCCCTTACACAACCTGTAGGTGTGTTGGGTTATTGTCCTGCTGGAAAACAAATGATAGTCCCATTAAGCGCAAACCAGATGGGATGGAATATCGTTGCAGAATGCTGTGGTAGCCAAGCTGGGTAAGTGTGCCTTGATTTTCTAAATAAATCACAGACCGTGTCACCAGCAAAGCACCCCCAAACCATCACACCACCTCCATGCTTCACGGCGAGGACCACACGCGGAGATCATCCATTCACCACTCTGAGTCTCAAAGACAAGGCAGTTGGAACCAAAGATTTCAAATTTGGACACATCAGACCAAAGGACAGATTTCCACCAGTCTAATGTCCATTGCTTGTGTTTCTTGTCACAAGCAAGTCTCTTCTTCTTATTGTTGTCCTTCAGTAGTGAATACGACCATGAAGGCCTGATTCACACAGTCTCCTCTGAACAGTTGATGTTGAGATGTGTCTGTTACTTGAACTCTGAAGCATTTATGTGCACTGCAATTTCTGAGGCTGGTAACTAATGAAGTTTGAGCTTTTCTCGCCATAATATAATATGGTATTGGTCTTTTACCAAACAGGGCTATCTTAATGTATACCAACCCTACCTTGTCACAACAACTGATTGGCTCAAACACATTAAGGGAAGAAATTCCACAAATTAACTTTTAACAAGGCACATCTGTTAATTGAAATGCATTTCAGGGGATTACCTCATGAAGCTGGTTGAGAGAATGCCAAGAATGCGCAAAGCTGTCATCAAGGCAAATGGTGTCTACTTTGAATAATCTCACATTTTTGGTTACTACATGATTCCATGTGTGTTATTTCATAGTTTTGATGTCTTCACTATTATTCTACAATGTAGAAAATAGTAAAAAAATTAAGAAACACCTTGAATGAGTAGGTGTCCTCTCAAACTTTTGACTGGTACTGTATACCCTACTGCGTGACTGTGCCTAACTCAATGAACAGCACTACAAAGTATGTCAATGTCATTTTTCGCCTTTCAAGGGTGAGGGGTGTTTGTTGTCTATGTGGTAAACTGTGGATTTGCGCCTTTACTGATAACAAACATAATTTCTAGGTTAGTACACGTACAAAGACGGTCGAAATTTAAACATCACTAAGCTTGATTAAAAATAATGTTATTGCCTTTCTTGTCAATGGGTTCTGTTCTACGTTTGAGCGGTGTGCAATTACAGATCATCTGCTTTCAAACATACAGTAACAAGTGGAGTGTGCAGTGGTTTTTCTAAAGGACACACCCATCTCTCCTGTGTTCTATGCTGGCTACCTGATCAGAATTGGCCTCACCAGCGATTATGGCCGGTTTGTCTCACTCTCTCACACACACACACACACACACACACACACACACACACACACACACACACACACACACACACACACACACACACACTCACACTCACACTCACACACACACAAAGCCGATGCTTATGAGGCAGAGGGAAAAGCCTCCCATTGATCCACCAATCACCCTCTGACATTTGCAGATTAAATAGCTAGAGTCTGTGCTGCTCTCTTGAATTCAGTATACAACAGTGACTTACACACTAGGCTTCCAGACTGTCATACTGGGATATACAGTAATACCAGCACAGAACACAAGGGATGCTATTATCAAACTCCACTGATCTTCTAATTTGAAGGTTAGCAATGCTAACAAGTACATGTCAAATCCCATAGAGAATGCTAACTAAATGCTAACGACCGCATTGCATTTCATCCAGTCGCTGACCTAAAGTATTTGCAGGACAGACATCCCAGCTTATAAAGTTATACAAGTAACTAAAAAATGTTACTCACAGTTTGCTGCATGCACAAAACAAGTATTAGACAGCAAGCCTCTTGACCCAGGAGGGGATTCTCTGCTGTTACCAAGCAAAACCTGAAGATGGAAGATGCTAACCACTTAGCTAGCTACTAAATTGGCAAACAAAATGTACAACTGCAGAGCACTCAGAACATTTTAGACAGTTAAGTTAATAGTTCTAAGATATCTAGCTAGCAGACATTTAGTTATGAATTCCATACTGTAACTAGATCACCTGGCTGCACAACAGTGAGTGACTCACAAGGCTTCGGTCACTCGTTGTTGTGTGCTTGTAAACAAACACCACATGACTGGGGACTACCGGTAAACTTCATAATGTAAAATTGTGGTGAACAGGTGAAATTAAGAACCCGATCTTCTTTATCACCTCAAATATTGCACAAGTTGCTTGCAAGTAAATATTCAAATGTATAAATAAAAACTTCAAAATAAAACATCTTGTGGCCATTTGCAAATACACCGGTATATCGTCCAAGCTTATAACACACTACAAAAAAGCATGACTGGTAGGCCTAATTTCACTTAATAGAAATCTAGGATGTATAAGCCTTATGGTTTACTTGAATGCTGAAAGAAAATCAATTAACTCATTTAAGTTTAGACAATTTTCACACTAATTTGAACAATTTGGGACAATGTGTACTGATGTTATGCGTAAAACCTCTAGCCTCTGAATCCTAGTGAAAACAAATAGTGAAACGTAGGGTGATTCCGGTTGGATTTTGAGCCGAAAATGTCAACTTTTTAAATTATGCTAGGAAGTCAGAGCAGGGTTACACTATACATTTTCTGGTCATAAACATACACTATGTATACATTATGATCGTTCCAATGCATATGAAAGAATGATGACAATTTCTTCCTCTTCGTCCAAGTCAATGGCAGTTTCAGTGAGACTGTGGGGTCAACATGAGGTCAGGTCCCCTCGGGTCTGTCTCCCCCCGGGAGCGCCCACTCCATCCCCGACCTTCAGTTGGACGAGTTATGACGCCCCAAAAAAGTGGTAGCCCTGTTCAGTGAGTGTGTTAGGGATTCAGCCGTCATTGTGACTTGGTTTTCTAATGGCGAACAATATTTGTTTTGTCTGAGAAAGGCAGAAGGAGATTGAGAAAGCAATAGAGAGGGCTTGTCCTGATTTGTTATGGCGGTGCCCACATCACAGCAGCCTCCTGTGTAATTCAATACCTGGGTCGTCCTGTGCTACCTGGTTCCTAATGTTTGGTATTATTGCATCACGGCTTATAAACTGAATCAAGGCTTTTCTCTGGAAAGCCTCGAGCTACAAGACCTGGGCTGCGTCCTTAATGGCAACCCATTCCATCTATAGTGTCCTATGGGCCCTGCTCCAAAGTAGTGCACTGTAAAGGGAATAGAGTGCTATTTGGGACGTAGATCTGGCTGGCGGTGGTTCCGTGTCCAAACTACACATATATGGAGGGAAGCTCTCCCCTGAAACGAAAAGCCTGTCAGTGCAATGGGGTTTGGCAAAATGGAGGGAGTTTTTTTGTGTTTTTGCATGTAAAACTGTCCCCCGTTGAAGCAACTTTTAACGAGATGTGCAGTACGCCACATGAATCTGTTAAATTCCCCCGCAACGTCGCTCACAGCGCCGCAGTGATAAAGCAGATTGTATTAATGACCCAATCCACAGCCCCATGGAAAAAAAGGGCGATCACCTTTCAGTTAGTGGCCATGTTTCATGTTTTTCCCTCCCGAAAGATTTGGCATCACAACCCAAAAGATTTTACATGAAAAGTTAGGGATGCTAAGCTAAACAAGCTAGCTGGTCTGAGTGTCGTCTAATTGGGCGATGTGAGCCTCAACAGGCAGCCTCAACAGGCCACACACACACACACAAAAGCTGTGGCCCAATTAGCTTTGCCTGATCAAATGGCGGGAACTAATGAGATACTATTATGCATAATTAGAATAAAGTCACCTTATCCGATTAGCTCTTGCCCGGTCTGATCACACCCAGATAATGATGAGGTATACTGCGCATTCGGGAAGTATTCAAACTCCTTGACTTTTTCCACATTTTGTTACGTTACAGCCTTATTCTAAAATAGATGACATTTTTTTTAATACTCAATCTACACACATTAACTCAAAGCGAACAAATAGGACAAAGCGAAAACAGGTTAGACATTTTTCAAATGTATTAAAAATAAAAAATAGAAATACCTTATTTACATAAGTATTCAGACCCTTTACTCAGTACTTGGTCGAAGAACCTTCGGCAGCGATTACAGCCTTTAACTTGTGGATTTAAGAGGTGACAGCAATAAGGGTTCATAGCTTTCACGTGTTTCTAATGTTTTGTACACTTTGTGTATGTGGAGAACCGAGTGGTCTCTGCCTCATACCTCAATGAGAACACACGCTCTAATTGGGGATGTTGAAGAGATGACGACAACCCAGTAGTGCCGTGTGTGGAGTTCCCCCGGGAACCACTGTTCACAGACTAGCTCTGATCTTTCACTTCTGTCCACCACACAGCATAGCAAAAAGTGCTGGGTAAATATAGCTAGCCCAGCTACGCTCCCATTTTTCTCCCACTGTCTTTCTTAGTCTCTTGCCTTATGTTTGTCTTAACAAAACTTATGTGGGAGTTTTGCTGCAGTGAGTGATCTGAACTCTCAGCTGGGATTGAATTCCAGGGGACCAAGCACTTAAAGGGATGGCGCTCCAAGTAAGTGGCCGTAATCAATAAGTACTTAGGGGCCACTGGCAGACAAGGCCTATACAGCAAGGCCAGGCTAGACGTAGGCAACTAGTTCTCTCCAGAGACAAATGGCCATCTGATCTCACATCAGCTCTTGAGAAGAGAGCAAGATAAGTGGGAGAGAGGAGGAGGGAGGTGGAACAAGGAAGAGAGAGCGAGCGAAAACGAGAGAGCGAGAGAGAGCGAGAGAAAGCGAGGTGAGGAATTGTCTATCAGCGCAGCCAATGTCTCCTTATAGCACGAGCTATATGGAAGGGAAACATGAAGGAAAATATATTGCCATCTGTAGCCAGGTGAAATCAGCAAAAACAAGCTCAATAACTCTCCTATTGAACATGCATTTAGCTATATTCATCTTGATTTACCCAGTTTATCAATAGGGATTTGCCATTCTAATACATTTTTACCATTATGTTATGTAGTTAGACTGGTAAAAACAAATTGAATGAAGAAAATAATTGTATGATTCTACAATTGATTCATTTATGCATACATCAAATGTCAAATGTAATGCTAAAGATGCCCAATGATAGAACAGAACAGTAACTGAGTTTGTCTAGCTCAAATGCCATTCTGTGACTTAAGGTAATATGCCTTTTTTCTTACCGTGGTATCATTCTGGTATCGAGTATAGTGGCCGTATCGAGTATAGTTATACTAAACCTGGTATCAAAGTAAAAATTCTGGTATCACAAAACTACAAAAGACAAAGACCTTCTCAAAATTTCTCATGGAAGAATGGTGTTGCATCCCTCCAATAGTGTTCCAGACATTTGTAGAATCTATGGGCGGCAGGTAGCCTATCGGTTAAGAGCATTGGGCCAGTAACAGAAATGTCGCTGGTTAGGCCTCCCGGGTGGTGCAGTGGTTAAGGGCGCTGTACTGCAGCGCCAGCTGTGCCACCAGAGACTCTGGGTTCGCGCCCAGGCTCTGTCGCAACCGACCGCGACCGGGAGGTCAGTGGGGCGACGCACAATTGGCCTAGTGTCGTCCGGGTTAGTGAGGGCTTGGCTGGTAGGGATATCCTTGTCTCATCGCGCACCAGCGACTCCTGTGGCGGGCTGGGCGCAGTGCGCGCTAGCCAAGGTTGCCAGGTGCACAGTGTTTCCTCCGACACATTGGTGCGGCTGGCTTCCGGGTTGGATGCGCGCTGTGTTAAGAAGCAGTGCGGCTTGGTTGGGTTGTGTATCGGAGGGTGCATGACTTTCACCCTTCGTCTCTCCCGAGCCCGTACGGGAGTTGTAGCGATGAGACAAGATAGTAGCTACTAAACAATTGGATACCACGAAACTGGGGAGAAAAGGGGGTAAAATAAATAAAAATATATAAAAAATATATATACAGTGCCTTGCAAAAGTATTCGGCCCCCTTGAACTTTGCGACCTTTTGCCACATTTCAGGCTTCAAACATAAAGATATAAAACTGTATTTTTTTGTGAAGAATCAACAACAAGTGGGACACAATCATGAAGTGGAACGACATTTATTGGATATTTCAAACTTTTTTAACAAATCAAAAACTGAAAAATTGGGCGTGCAAAATTATTCAGCCCCTTTACTTTCAGTGCAGCAAACTCTCCAGAAGTTCAGTGAGGATCTCTCAATGATCCAATGTTGACCTAAATGACTAATGATGATAAATACAATCCACCTGTGTGTAATCAAGTCTCCGTATAAATGCACCTGCACTGTGATAGTCTCAGAGGTCCGTTAAAAGCGCAGAGAGCATCATGAAGAACAAGGAACACACCAGGAGCAGTGTGAAATTTACACAATGGTTATAAATGAAGCCCCTGTCCACTACCGGACAAACTGATGGATGTCAAGTAACCAGCTGACTTCTGCCACCGACTGCGTCACTCAGTATCAGAGGCATCATGACCATCCAGAAGGAAACAAATGACACACAGGTATATGTATGTACGTGCACGCATGTACATTAATGCACGCACGCACAAACTTGAAGTCAGAAATTGACATACACTTAGGTTGGAGTCATAAAAATGTGATTTTCAACCACCAAAAAATCTAAATTTGATAACTCCCATATCTATTGGATGAAATACCATAGTGTGCTATCACAGCAGCAAGATTTGTGACCTGTTGCCACAAGAAAAGGGCAACCAGTGAAGAAAAAACACCATTGTAGTTTATTTTTCCCTTTTGTACTATAACTATTTGCACATCATTACAACACTGTATATAGACATAATGACATGTGACATGTATTTATTATTTTGGAACTTTTATGAGTAATGTTTACTGTTAAGATTGTTTATTTCGCTTTTGTTTATTATCCATTTCACTTGCTTTGGCAATGTAAACATGTTTCTCAGGCCAATAAAGCCCTTAAATTGAATTGAGATAAACCATAGCGTGAAAGGCCATGCCCCAAAAGTCCATGGGGGTGGAGAGAGAATCACACCACAGCAGATCGGGAACAAATAAAGAGAAAGAACAATAAATCTAAGACCCCTTTATAAGCATCGAGTTGCTGGGATTCAAAATCTGAGTTGTTGACCAATAGTATTACTGTAAAGTTAACCTCCAATCAGATATCAAACCTATATGATGTAACCTCTGCTTCTCAGAGATGTGACAATGCAGGTTGGCAAGACCAACACAGAGAATGCAGAATTCCTAAGACAACACATGGCAAATCTTACATACAGTTGATAAGAAGATTCACTTTGGGGGGATGGCCCAACACCTTATCAGCACAAATGCACATTTCACTTAATAAGAAGCATGATACTATTTGGGGTAACTCTAGCCTAGATCCAGGTTTAAAATATCGCTAAAAAGTTTACAATACTTGGTACAGAAGTTTGAGAAGTCGGTATGCAATGTGATATTAGAGTAGGATGACATATCTGGGCATAAAATGTACGTATTATTAGAATAGATAAGACAGAGCAGATAAAACAGATCGGCATATCGGAGTGTAGAACAGATAGACAGGTAGAGAGTAAATAAATGGTGACTCATGGATAAGGTGTTGCATTTGAAGATTCTAAGGTGTTGCAAGCTGCGAGGGAGGAAGAAATGCGTGACTCAGTTTCTCCTCTGGTGCCATGTCACGGCGGGGTGCCATATGCGACGTGCCAGCCCACGGCAACACACGCTGGCAGTGTTCAACCGGCCGCAGTAAAACAGAGCACTAGCCATCCAATATGCTCAAGCCAAATTGTTATCCTTGGTCGACAACAAACACCCTGGGTTTCGTTCCGAATCATAATTCTGCCACCCTGTGACCAAATGTACATTTTAGGCTTTTGAGAAGAACACTAGTAAAAAAAAATATCTTCCCAAACTGCTCCGTGCTTCTCCACTTGCAATCTTGTATCAGTGTGGGGAACAACAGGCTCTGGGTCAATGGATGAGAAACATTAAAACTGTATTTTATTGGAAAAGAGGAAAGGAGACCAAAAAATAAATGTGGACAAGAGCCAGTCCAACGGGATTGAAACCATGACCAAGAAATGTATCGAGCCAACCAATTTAGCCACCCCTGTCTAGAGTGATGGATATACCGTAGTGCACTTCATGGAAGTCAATTCCATTGGAATTTCACTCCACTCAGATGGGTCCATTTGTATTCATGTAGATGGAATTCCGAGAAGCACAATCATTCACTTTTATGGCGTATTAGGCTGTATAATATACGGCATTAACTACTGCTTGGCCTAGCTCATTCACTGGCCTATTCCCAACTCACCATCTTACACACATACACACAAAACATGGGTAAACATGCATTGCACACAGCAAACAAGTCACACAAGCTCAGGAACAAACACACCCGGGTACACGGTACAGGCAGCCAGGCACACACTTGTTATCAACAGTAGCCCAGCCTAAATAGCTTTCCATAAGGGAACTAATAGCTGTCCAATCCACTAAATATTCTTGTAACACATTCTATTTGGGCCCAGATATAGGAAGGTCTTGATAACCGTATAGGGTGATGAAGTGTGTATCGAGGTTAGGCCATACATGTTGCTGCCGTTTTAAAAATGTTCTGCAGGGAATCACTATTGGTTTTCTTACCAAGACCCTCAGGTCCTAGACACACTGCTAATGGCGATATCACTCACTCCTAACACAGTCCAATCACACAGAGCTAAGGACGTTGTAATGCCCATTGCAGAGTTAGTACTGGGAAGCTACGCTAACACCGATAGCGTAATTATTGTGATTCAAAACATGTCTTGTAGGCCCACAAAATGAACGCCATCTGAAACGCATCAGTGTGCCATTGTAATTATGTGCATTTAAGGCTTGCAAATGTATGAAGAAAAAAATCACCACGTCACAAGCAATCCCTCCCCTATTGCTGACTACAAATGATCTATAACTGGGATAATAATTCACGAACTAGCTAAATAAAATGAACAAAATGTGCACACGTGGCTACATGGGGCTCTCGATTTGATCTAAAAACAAGTGCATCTACTCACGAACGCTCATGCTGGAAACAGACCGGTTCAAAGTAAACAGCACAGATCCATATAGGGCAATGGTCTATTTGCAAATACAGTAGAATTGCATATACTGTACTGCAGCTTTGATTGTTGCTGCCGCACCGGGCTGTTTAGAGTACAGGCTGAGTGTGTGTCAATGCAATTAGAATCCTACTCCGATGCTTTCTGCCTACAACAAAAGCTCTTGCATAGTTAGTTTTGTTATGTTGCATTGAAAGTGGCTAATATTGCGTTGATTCGATCACAATTGTCTCAGTAATGGGAAACATTGATTTAACATTGTTAACAGGAGCATTTCTAGAACAGTGGTCACCAACAATTTCTCTACCGCTCAGACTTATTTTTTTTAATGACGTAAGAAACGTAAGCCTATGCAACATGAATAAAAACAGTACTGTAGCAATGAGGATTGTGCAATAAGCTCATACGCATTTTGGCTTTGCTTGAATTGCCTGCCAAAGCATTGTTGTTTGGATAGATAGATAGATAGATAGATAGATAGATAGATAGATAAAAAATAAAAAGGATCTAGATCCGTTGTTTCATTACTTGTGAAGCACAGCTGAGTGAGCATTCATTTAAATGATTTGCTTTTTATTTTACTTGACTGATGGTGCATGCATCTGGTGGTCAGTCTCAGCGGAGGGAGAGCAGCAAATCCCTCCACTCTCCCTTTCCTCCACTGACAGTGACCAAAAAGCACAGTCTTCCAGCTGATGTGGAAACTCGAGTCACAACGCATTATTTCTGCCTCATGCAAGAGCTCATCCAAGAGGTAGTATCTGGTCATCGTGGTGATGGCACAGGTGTACTCATTTCTCCTAAGTGGAGATTCTCTTTTCTCACCTGTCTATCTCCTCATTTGAATTCCATGCTGTCACTGTTACTTGTCCACTCAAGCTCAACCTTGTTATATCACCCACCAGGTGCCCTTGGAGAGTTCCTCAATGAACTTGACAACTTGATGAGCTCATTTCCCGATGATGGTTCACCGCTCTTTGTACCTCCCGACTTCTGCCTTCGATTAATTTTTTCCCAACTATCTCTTTCCCCTCCTTGCCTCTTTTGACCTCTCCCTTTCCCAATCCCCTCCAACTCACAAGGCAGGCAATAAGCTTGACCTCATCTTTACTAGAGGCTGCTCACCTACTGACCTCACTGGATCCCCCCTCCAGGTCTCTGATCACAACTTTTTTCCCTTTTCTGTCTCCCTTTCCTCCAACCCTAACCACATGATCATGTGCCATTGCAATCTTCGCTCTCTCCCACCACGGTCTCCGCTTCTATCCCACAATCTCTCCCTTCTGCTAAATCCTTCTCCCTCCCGGCTCCTCATGCTGCCTCTTCGACTTTACTCTCCTCCCGTTCCGCATCCTATGACTCGCACTGTCCCTTTTCCTCCCGAACGGCTTGGCCCTCCCCTCCTGCTCTGTGGCTGAGTGACTCATTGCAAGCTTACAGAACAGGGCCACAGGCAACTGAGTGAAAATTAGGGAAAACTAAACTTCCGGAGGACGTATCATCCTTTCACCCTACGTTCTCTTCCTCTGTATCTGCTGCTAAATCCACTTTCTACCACTAAATTTCAATCTTCTGCCTCTAACCCTAGGAAACTATTTTCCACCTTCTCCTCCACCGCCCTCTCTGCGGATGACTTATCAACCACTTTGAAAAGAAAGTTGATGACATCCACTACTCATTCACTCAGCCTATCGAGTCTCACGCACACAGAACTACCCTACGCCTTGACCTCTTTGTCCCCTTTCTACAGATGACATCCTGCAACTAGTAAGGTTTGGTCGCCCAACAACCTGCCAGCTCGACCCCATCCCCTCCTCTTGGCCATCTCTGGAGACCTTCTCCCATTCCTCACTTACCTCATCCCTGACCACAGGCTGCGTCCCCTCTGACTTCAAAATGGCCCGAGTCACTCCCCTACTCAAGAAACCAACACTCAACTTATCTGACGTCATAAACTACAGACCTGTATCCTTCTTTCCAAAACACTTGAGCGTGCAGCCTCTGATCAACTTCCTCGTTATCCCTCTCAGAAACATCTTCTTAACCCTAACCAGTCAGGCTTCAAGATAGGCCATTAAACCGAGACTGCTCTTCTATGTCACGGAGGCTCTCCGCAATGTCAAAGCTGACTCTCTCTCCTCTTTTCCCATCCTCCTATATCAGTCAGCTCCTACTCTCCACCCTCTCAGGGCTGGGCATCTCAGGCTCTGCACACTCTTGGATTGCATCCTACCCTTGTAGGCTGCTCCTACCAGGTGATGTGGACAGGATCTGTGTCTGCACCACACTCACTACTGGCATTCCCCAGGGCTCGGTGCTAGGGTCTCTCTTCTTCTCTCTATGCATAAAGTCACTCGGCTTCGTCATATCCTCACAACACCTTTCTCAATTCAACGGCTCAGACACAAGAGGCATGTGGCAGGGTCTACAGTCAATCACGGACTACAGGAAGAAACCCAGCCCAGTCACGGACCAGGATGTCTTGCTCCCAGGCAGACTAAATAACTTTTTTGCCCGCTTTGAGGACAATACAGTGCCACTGACACGGCCTGCAACGAAAACATGCGGTCTCTCCTTCACTGCAGCCGAAGTGAGTAAGACATTTAAACGTGTTAACCCTCGCAAGGCTGCAGGCCCAGACGGCATCCCCAGCCGCGCCCTCAGAGCATGCGCAGACCAGCTGGCCGGTGTGTTTACGGACATATTCAATCAATCCCTATACCAGTCTGCTGTTCCCACATGCTTCAAGAGGGCCACCATTGTTCCTGTTCCCAAGAAAGCTAAGGTAACTGAGCTAAACGACTACCGCCCGTAGCACTCACATCCGTCATCATGAAGTGCTTTGAGAGACTAGTCAAGGACCATATCACCTCCACCCTACCTGACACCCATGACCCACTCCAATTTGCTTACCGCCCAAATAGGTCCACAGACGATGCAATCTCAACCACACTGCACACTGCCCTAACCCATCTGGACAAGAGGAATACCTATGTGAGAATGCTGTTCATCGACTACAGCTCGGCATTCAACACCATAGTACCCTCCAAGCTCGTCATCAAGCTCGAGAACCTGGGTCTCGACCCCGCCCTGTGCAACTGGGTTCTGGACTTTCTGACGGGCCGCCCCCAGGTGGTGAGGGTAGGCAACAACATCTCCTCCCCGCTGATCCTCAACACTGGGGCCCCACAAGGGTGCGTTCTGAGCCCTCTCCTGTACTCCCTGTTCACCCACGACTGCGTGGCCATGCACGCCTCCAACTCAATCATCAAGTTTGCGGACGACACAACAGTGGTAGGCTTGATTACCAACAACGACGAGACGGCCTACAGGGAGGAGGTGAGGGCCCTCGGAGTGTGGTGTCAGGAAAATAACCTCACACTCAATGTCAACAAAACTAAGGAGATGATTGTGGACTTCAGGAAACAGCAGAGGGAACACCCCCCCATCCACATCGATGGAACAGTAGTGGAGAGGGTAGCAAGTTTTAAGTTCCTCGGCATACACATCACAGACAAACTGAATTGGTCCACTCAGACAGACAGCATCGTGAGGAAGGCGCAGTAGCGCCTCTTCAACCTCAGGAGGCTGAAGAAATTCGGCTTGTCACTAAAAGCACTCACAAACTTCTACAGATGCACAATCGAGAGCATCCTGGCGGGCTGTATCACCGCCTGGTATGGCAACTGCACCGCCCTCAACCGTAAGGCTCTCCGGAGGGTAGTGAGGTCTGCACAACGCATCACCGGGGGCAAACTACCTGCCCTCCAGGACACCTACACCACCCGATGCTACAGGAAGGCCATAAAGATCATCAAGGACATCAACCACCCGAGCCACTGCCTGTTCACCCTGCTGTCATCCAGAAGGCGAGGTCAGTACAGGTGCATCAAAGCTGGGACCGAGAGACTGAAAAACAGCTTCTATCTCAAGGCCATCAGACTGTTAAACAGCCACCACTAACATTGAGTGGCTACTGCCAACACACTGTCAATGACACTGACTCTACTCCAGCCACTTTAATAATGGGAATTGATGGGAAATGATGTAAATATATCACTAGCCACTTTAAACAATGCTACCTTATATAATGTTACTTACCCTACATTATTCATCTCATATGCATACGTAGATACTGTACTCTATATCATCGACTGCATCCTTATGTAATACATGTATCACTAGCCACTTTAACTATGCCACTTGGTTTACATACTCATCTCATATGTATATACTGTACTCGATATCATCTACTGTATCTTGCCTATGCTGCTCTGTACCATCACTCATTCATATATCCTTATGTACATATTCCTTATCCCCTTACACTGTGTATAAGACAGTAGTTTTTTTGGAATTGTTAGTTAGATTACTTGTTCGTTATTACTGCATTATCGGAACTAGAAGCACAAGCATTTCGCTACACTTGCATTAACATCTGCTAACCATGTGTATGTGACAAATAAAATTTGATTTGATTTGATTTGGTTTCTCCCATCATTGGTTTGTCGTTGACATTCCACTACCTTTCTCCTTCCCCCTTTTGACACCCAGGTGGCGACATGCATCTCTGCACGCCTGGCAGATATCTCAACTTATGTCGTCCCACCACCTCAAGCTCAATGTCGACAAGGCCAAGCTGCTCTTCCTCCACAGTGTCACCCTCCCAGGGTACAAATAACCTTGACGTGACCCTGGATAACACCCTGTCGTTCTTTGCAAACATCAAAGCAGTGACACACTCCTGCAGGTTCATGCTCGACAATATCCGTAGAGTATGAACCTTCATCACACAGGAAGCAGTGCAAGTCCTAATCCAGACACTTGTTTCTCCTGTCTGGACTACTACAACACGCTGTTAGCTGGGCTCCCCGCTTGCGCAATCAAACCCCTGTAACTTATTCAGAATGCTGCAGCCCGCCTGGTTTTCAACCTTCCCAAGTTCTCTCGTCACCCCGCTCCACCGCACTGGCTTACAGTCAAAGCTCGCATCCACTACAATACCCTAGTGCTTACCTACGTAACAGAAAAAGGAACTGCCCCTCCCTACCTTTAGGCTATGCTCCAACCCTACACCCCAAGCCGAGCACAAGTTCTATCACCTCAGGTCTCTTGGCCCTCCCTTCTTTACAGAAGGGCAGCTCCTGCTCAACTCTGTCCAAACTCTTCCCTTTCCAGGGCATCACAATGGTGGAACCAGCTTGCCCCTGAAGCTAGGACAGCAGAGTCCCTGCCCATCCTCTGAAAATATCTGAAAACCTACCCCTTCAAACAGTATCTTAAATAATCCTCCTCTTGTTTTCTGCTCATGCATGTTTCTTTTGATGCAAAACCCACCACTGCATGGCCAAAGAGCTCCATTTTAATTTCATCCAACAAATGTAAATGCCTGGAGTTTGCTAAATGGCATTGGCACTTGGCCATGCACACCAGTTGTGGATTTTGCATTGGAATAAATGACAGGGGAATATGAATTTCCAATGATTTACCGCCCGGGGTACCGCTACTGTGTAATAACAGGCCATCAGACTCACAGCTAACTCTATACTGAGTTTTATGCTACAAAGCCTGATGTCACAGAGACGTGACGTCATAATAGGTGAAGTTGTAGAAGGTGATATTCTAATCTACACGGTTGGGTTTAGCAGTAATATCTTATTGGTTGGGTTTTTATAGGCTACAACTACAGCTTTTTGAATTGGTTGATTTTTCCTTTGTTTAATGTTAAGGCCTGTGCTGTCTCAAAGATAAAATAATTCGTACTCCTTTGGTAGCAACACAAAATTCCTCTCTCTCTCTCACACACACACACACACACACACACACACAACCTTCAACCTTCACGAAGAGAACATTCATTAGAGAACACAAAAAATACCTTCACTACTCCTCCTAACCAGTAGTAGTAGCCTCGGTCAGGAAGACCGGTATTTTAGTGAGAAGGTGGGCCTGCAAGAGCAACAAGAGAAACTTTTAGAAAATATTAAGTTTAATACGCAGATTCATGGTAAGAGACAACATACTATTCAAAATCCAACTCTGTGGCTGGATGAAGAGAAAGGGAGAGAGAAGCGTTATGAGGACGAAGAAGCCAGAGGAGGAATATAGGTGAGAAGATGGAGGTGAATAGAATGCAACGTTCAGTGATGGAAGCTCAGGAGGAATACATCTATCTCCCCCCATCCTGCTCAGCAGTATATTTGGCACAGTGGTATTTGGCAGCCCCTGCCAGGCTCTCCGCAAACAATTACACTTTTATTGAGCACTTTATAGCCTCACAGGTGCTCAGAGGCATTCTTGGCTAAGAGGATAGCAGTCCAGATCCAGCTGTTAAAACTCTACGTAAAAAAAACAAAAGAGAAACACGGGTGGATCAATGTGGTCAACTTTCATTGGGTTCCTCTAAGTACCTGGATGGAAAAGTGGTTGTGTGAGCCACATTTTTTTTACTTCACCGAACCTTTTATGCAATGTAGCTAAGTCCAGGACTCGGTAGTGGAGTTAGGGAAGGAACATAGCGACTAATAGCATAACAGGTCAAGACAACCCCACATCTGACCATTCGTTACGAGACACATTATATTGTGCATGTTTGAGATCAACTGCATTGCAATTAGTGTGCCGAATCACTGATCTACAAATCACACTGCAAATAACAGTGATCAAAATTTGAATTTGCACCTTGCTTGCTAAAACAACTCATCCCTTCAAACGTGTTATCTGCTATTTGTCCAAGCACTTTTACATTCAGTTCCTTTTTCTCCCACTACAGCACCAGTCTCTCCTTCGCTTCAGCAATCACCCCCCCACCTATATCTAAGCACCACTAATGCACACTCTCTCTCGCTCCCCTCTTGTAACGTTATAGCATCTTCAATTGCAGTCACAGGACACAGTACTGTTGTGTGTGAATGTGACCCGGGGCGGCGACCAGAGAAACGAGGCAGCAAGGGTAATGACTCAAAACAGACATCCTGGTATCCTCTGAATACATGCCTGTCTCCCAAACCCCCACCTCCCCTGTTTTCCCACTCAGTGAGAGTGAAAGTACAGCCATTTAAAGCTCGTTTAGCCCTGAATCAGGAGTGATGGAGACTTATGGTTTCACCTCCTACGGATGTGTTAATGTGTTTACTGGGTTATGCCAGTCACTCTGTTCAAGGCACACACACACACACACACACACACACACACACACACACACACACACACACACACACACACACACACACACACACACACACACAAAAACGTTGTGTGCTCATTATGAAGATAACGAGATGCAAGTTGTCTTCCAAAATACATCTCTTTCATCTAGAGCTTGGCAATCTATGAGAAGGTTGGATGAGGACACGTTATACTGTAATATATTCAAGGTCTCCAAAGATGGATGCTGTAATATTTCTCCACCAGTGACCCAAGAGAAACCTGATAAAGAAAAAAAAACAGTTGGTTCTGTACATGGCAGACTTATGTATCCCTCAATCTCTGCTGCACTCTGCCTTCTGACTTCCACTGAGCCATGTTTGTAGTTCTGATGAAATATAAGTGCAGTGTGACGAGTTACTTTCGATCTAGTTTTAGATGTTCAAGAGAGAACTGAAGTATTTTTTTAACACATAACAAATCAAACCTCCTGCGGGCTAGTTGGGCCCTGCTACATAGCCTTGTGTCGCTGCATAGTACATGTCAGATATAATTCACTAAACTGACCTTTCATCTTCATTGCCCCAGAATGGTTGAAATACTTTAACATCAAGTGCCATTAGTAGCAGCGGTTTGTGCTGGATTGCCCTGCAGGGTATAATATTAGCGGGAACATTGGATAGGTAAATCACATCCATAGTTTATACCAAACAAGAATGCAATAGAAGTCATGATCATAGAATTGTCACTCGCTGGCAATATAATTTCTCAAGGATCCGATACGGGCCGACAGACGATGTCTGGCAAGTACGCGGGCACATGGAGGCAAACACACACAGAGAGAGAAATAGAAAAGAGCGAACAAAAAGCACACACGCTCAAGCAGAACCAACGCCATTTGTACAAAGGGATCTTTTTCATTTGATCTCCCATTAACAGAAAGGCCACATTCGTTTTGGCAAGATCATCCTGCGGTTCCCTACATAAATACCATCCTGCAGGTGCAATCCATCATAGTTACATACAAGCCGACTTATAAAAGACTGACATCTTACTGCAGCAAAGGACCAAGAAAGGGCAGAGATGAGAAATAATGGAAGAAAGGACATTTAGAACAGGGGTGTACAGCAGAAAGACTAGTAACTGACATGACTCGCATGAGGGAAGGGACATTTCAAACCCCCCATAGCCCAGCCCCATAGGAAAGATTAGCTCACCATGACTGGTAACCATGACTACCACTACAGTTGCTCAAATGGCTAAATTGATGGGAACATAGGGACACAGCATTTGAAAAGTGTAAATTGCTATGGAAAAGGACTACATTATAGCAATAATGGCAATATTAGAATATGCTAACATTAGATCGTCAACTCCTACACTCCTATCTGTGAGTAACACCATACAGGGTTCCAATACTGTTTGAAGTCATTTCAAATACTTTGTCTGTGGTTGATTGAGCTTGCCAGGCTTAAATGGATCAACAGAATAGTCCCAAAACTGCAAACCCCACCAATCTAGCAATCCAGGAAGGCTAGAAAAAAATAAAACGCTCAAAGTATTTTAAAGATATCAAATAATTTTTGAACACAGGTCTGAGCTCCACTGAGAGGTGAAATGGGTCTTCCCGAGGGCATTGACCTGAAATGCCCGGCTGATATAGAGCCCGTCTTTCCCCTATACACTATGCCTCTATCTGGATTATCATGGGAAGTTATATCGCCCTCTCCTATTGAAGCTGGCCCCCTTCATGTAGTGCAGATTTACAGATGGGTGTAGTCCCGAGAGAAACTCATTCAGCTTTTGGAAATACAGCTGAGCAAATCTTTCCAGGGGGTTTGATAGAATGCACTCACCACAAATGGCCAACCTCGGTTCCGCATCTCAAAGTCATGCCAGAAACATAGGTTATAAATTGGTGAAATTTCACTCAATAATGAGAGTTCAGCAATACATCAGATACCTAGAGAAAGCAGAGCCCCCCCTCTCTTCGACTAAGAACAGTATACTTGCTTCGAAAGCAGTATTTTCCCCCGCAATTGCATTTTGAAATGTTGTACAATCAGAATGCATTTTCTCTCCCTATCCTCAGAGCGCACATTGGGAAGAGGGAGAGAAAAAGGCTCGCTCATCACAGCCACTAGCTAAAATAGGCACTGTCAGGGTCAGGGCAGATCCTTTCATGGCAGGAATCAAATCAATGCATGTTTTGAATAATTTCATCCAGAAATTTTGAAAGTAGTGCTCACTAGCCAAAGCGAGTCACTGAAAATTGTGCACGCTCATCCATTTCGTATAAATGTTCCGTGCTGCAAATACAAATTTTAAAAAACGTCTGACCAAATCATTGTTTTAGCCACAACCCAAAATATTTTTTGTTGAGTGAGGTGACCAACTAAACTCAGCAAAAAAAGAAACGTCCCCTCACTGTCAACTGCGTTTATTTTCAGCAAACTTAACATGTGTAAATATTTGTATGAACATACGATTCAACAGACAAACTGAACAACTTCGTCAGACATGTGACTAACAGAAATGGAATGTGGCCCTGAACATAAGGGGGGGGTCAAAATCAAAAGTAACAGCCAGTATCTGGTGTGGCCACCAGCAGCATTAAGTACTGCAGTGCATCTCCTCCTCATGGACTGCACCAGATTTGCCAGTTCTTGCTGTGAGATGTTATCCTACTCTTCCACCAAGGCACCTGCCAGTTCCCGGACATTTCTGGGGAGGGAATGGCCCTAGCCCTCAGCACATGAGGGGGAAGGATGTCTTCCCTGTAACACACAGTGTTGAGATTGCCTGCAATGACAAGCTCAGTCTGATGATGCTGTGACGCACCGCCCCAGATCATGACGGACCCTCCACCTACAAATCGATCCCGCTCAAGAGTACAGGCCTCGCTGTAATGCTCATTCCTTCGAAGATAAAAGCGAATACGACCATCAACCCTGGTGGTCTGCCACTGCGAGGATGATCAGCTGTCCGTCCTGTAGTGCCGTCTTAGAAGTCTCACAGTACGGACATTGCAATTTATTGCCCCGACCACATCTCCAGTCCTCATGCCTCTTTGCAGCATGCCTAAGGCACGTTCACGCAGATGAACAGGGACCCTAAGACTCTTTCTTTTGGTGTTTTTCAGAGTCAGTAGAAAGGCCTCTTTAGTGTCCTAAGTTTTCATAACTTTGACCTTAATGGCCTACCATCTGTAAGCTGGTAGTGTCTTAACGACCATTCCACAGGTGCATGTTCATTAATTGTTTATTGTTCATTGAACAAGCATGGGAAACCGTGTTTAAGGATATGTGACGATTTGGATTTTTATGAATCATCTTTGAAAGACAGGGTCCTGAAAAAAGGACAGTTCCTTTTTTTGCAGAGTTTAGAATTTGTAGCTCGCACTGATGCGGCCAATAATAATATATATATATATTTTTTTTAATGTTCTCGCACAAATGGCAGCAAAATGCGACGAAATGGTTGCACTTGGAGCCCTGGATATACAATAAACATGCCTTTGTTGCTTGTGGCTGGGTATATACTGTTTTTAGGCGAGGTGTTCTTCAATGACATTGTTTCTAAAATGGGAGAAAGGGAGGAGTAGGCAAAAAAATGTCAGTGTGAGCCAAAATTATCTGACATTCATTAGGCTGCCTACCTCACATTCCACATTAAAATTCAAATCCGGGGTGGGGACACTGCCAAGCATGCCGTTATAGGAATGGGCTTCTAGTGCTGTGAGAGCTATTACTGAACCTGAAGGCAATGATTTGATGCTTCTTACAACCCCCTAACTAAAGTATTTTGAGAGAGGGGGCATATTAATAATGTATATATCCTAGAGCTCTGCAACCCGACCTGAGCCCTGACATTATACATCGTTTAGAGCCGGGCAGTGCCTGGTTTTTATCAATAACTAGGGTAGGGGCAGGGCATCACTAATTTGACAAACATTTTGAAGCTGACCCATTTGCTGCTGCTATGCTGTGCAGTGCAGTCATATGACTAAGATCATAACATGGTGTCAGAAGTGCTTATATAAAACAGGAGAGATTTATATAGAATTATGTTGCTTGAATTTTGTTGGAGTTTAGAGTTACAAAAAGTAGCTAACTGCTCTGTCATGTCTAGTCATTGAGCATAGCAACCCAAGTGGAGCCGTTGCTATGGATACTCAGACTCAGAGCTAGTGTTGTCACGATAACAGTAACGCGTTACTAGGAAGTAAGAAAGCAAAACATGAACTGGATTAAATTTCTTGAGGAAAGCAGTTTTAATGTTGAAAAAAAAAAAATGCATTATGTTGTCAACCAGTCACATTTTAATATTTTTTCAAGATATAGCACACAATATTTTCCAAAAGTAGGTTTCAAAAAGGACCATAGAGTTCCATCTGCTTCGTGTTCATTTTTGCCAAGGAAAATCTGGCATCAAATCCTGACAACACTATTCAGAGCCACCATTATCAAATCACATGCAGAGCGAGCAGCATTCAGGGTGGATTTATTAGCGGAGGAATATATTTCTATATTTCTGATTTCAGGTTGGGTCTTAAAGTTGGCAGAAGCAATTGAGCCTGGATAGGTTAGGGCCTGAACTTCGTACGCAAGGGTAGGGCTCTGGATTAACATTCATGCCCCACCAGGCTTTTTTCAAAACCGTGTGTAAGGAGTAGGGATCCTGGTGGAGCAGACAACAGAACGATAATAAATATATATATATATATATATATTTTTTAAAACACGCAACCCACAGCTGCTATTGGAAAAAAAAAGCTAAAATGTCAAAGCAAGATAAACACGGTGGGTTGTGAGGCTAGCCTGGAGGTTAGAGAGCCGAGTAACCCAAAATATGTGATTGCACCCTTCAGCAAGGCACTTAATGCTCCTATCTGTTCTGTGTGCGTGTGCCATGTTGGATAGTCTCTGACAGCAAATTACACATTTTGGTGCAAATGGATGAAGAAAGAGCTAGCTTCTTCTTTTGAAGCGGGAGAGGGCTGCGTATATACAGGGACTAGAGAGTACGTGGTGAGCAAGTGAATGGTTTAGTCATCCTTGTACCATCAGCAATGCACCACGTATACATACTGCAAGTGGTAAAGACACCCATCTGTCATTTTCAAACACACAACATAATCCACAGGTTCTGTAAGGCGTCATGTGTATGCAGGAGGGCTTGCGCGCGTGTGTGTGTGTGTGTGTGTTTGGGGGGGTGGGCATAGTGTGACAGTGCAGTGCCACCCCCACACTACCCGCCTCCTTGTTCCACTCATGTTGGCACTCACATTGTGGTGTCCGCTGGAGAGAGAGGCAGAGAGCCAAGAATATTCTCTGTGCCAAAAGTGCTATACTTGCTTGGGCACACAAGGTTGAAGTTGTCAAGACACGCTTGGTGTGTATATAATACGGGTGTATATTCAAGCATCAATATGCATGTGGTGTGTGTGTGGGAGACGTGGGTCTTATCCTCTACATAAGGCTGTTTCGCATCTGCTGGGATATGCAAACACACACTCGCAGCTGCTCTATTCTGCTGCTTAGCACCGGCTCAGTTGCAGAGCAGTGCCACCCACACAGCTTCACATAAACACACTAACTATCTTAGTGGTACTCGTCTCTCTTGACATTACCTCTAGACATCGAAGAACGCTCGTGAGATGTAGAGCAATGTTGCATAATTGTATTTGTTTTTATTCTCTATTCTCATTGAATAGGCCTGTAGGATGAGCCCATATAAACAATATATACATCGGAATATTTGTGTCTATCATGAGACGAGCTGCATGCATCTCAATGCATACATTACTGTGTTTTGCCAATTGCCTACTTTATAGGTCATTGACCAAGTCATACATTTCTGCTGGTTATCAGCACAACACATACAGCCTTGGGGAACCGAGGATAGGTGTTAGAGGACAGTGCCCAAGAGAATGACGTGGAAATCATACACTCAGAAACAGAGAGAAACTTGAGATTGAGAGATAGAGACAGACATAGCTGAATAAAGAGACCAAGAAAGACAGAGACCAAGAGAGAGCGAGGGCTGGAGCCTTCCCCATGGTCCCCTGAGATGGGATGGGCGGTTGGAGGTGCATTATGGGAACAAAGCGACCAACAGCAGGGCATCAGTGGTGATTAGCACTCTGGCGCCGTGCGAGAGTCGACAGGTGGACACTAAGCAGGTGCTCAACTAACATGTATCTGGGGGAATGAGCAACTTAGAGGATGGGGGAATAATAACCACCCACTGTCCTTAGAAACTATAGTACAGACTCCGAGGTATCCCGGCCAGGTGATATTTTGGTTAAGTTGGACGATTAATGGAAAACATTTCTTTGGAGAAATTATTGTGGTGGAAAAATAAGATTTTGCTGTGAGCATCAAAATACTTAAGTCCTTGCTGGAATAACTTTGTTCTTACATGAACCAGTGTGTGTGTGTGTGTGTGTGTGCGTGTGTTTGTGGTAGGCCTACCTGTCTCCGGATCATGTCTAGGTTGTCCCTGCCCTGGTTTAAGAGCTGCTCCACCATCTTAGGGTCTTCTACACTCCGGTTTGCCCTGAAGGCATCCTGCACCCGGCGCAAGGCGTACGTCCTGAATGAAAACACAAATTCTACACTTATCAACATACCCATAAAACTCTGGAGGAAAACATACAAGGCATTCAGTATACACATCAATGACAAATGAAGCAATCGATTAACGTGGCACTTGTCAAAGTGAGGAAAATCCTATTTTAACGGCACACGTTAACGATGCATCGTAACACAATGAAAATGTGGAAACCCCGGCCCAATCTGATTCAACGCACCACAAAGCATTCGGTCTGCTACATAAAAATCCAAAGAACCCCATTTACAAGACTCATTTATACCGATGGAGGGAAATACCCCCCACCCTTCAATTGGATTAGAGAAACCACTGTTAGCCGAAGGGCTGTGCCGTGTGAATCAGCCTTCTAGTTAAGGGGTTGCGGATAATGGGGTTCTCCATTCGCTGGAAAGCGAGGCTGGAAACGAGGGGCTGTTAGCTTTTATCTGGCAGCCAAAGCCCTGTGTGAAGTGGGCAGGAAGTGTTATGCGAAGATCAAATTGGCATCCTGGCACCCAGGGAGGCTCCTGTGCTGAGAGATGAACTGACAAGCAGCTCCTTATTGACAGCCAGGACCCATCTTTTTTTCCCCAAAAAGGCGGAGGATGAGTATGAAGCGAACAAGCGAGTGAAGCGAACAAGCGAGTGCGAAAGAGTATGAGTAAGTGTATAGGGAGGGAGGTTCTTCACAAACTGGTTGAAAAAATAATAATTAACAGTACGGTTCTGACAAAAGAAGAAAACGTTGGTTACCCACTGAAGAAAAAGTAGCAGAGCGGTTGTTTTCCTAGACTGACAGGAATCTCCATTTTTTAATTTTTTTTATAAATGTAACATTTATTTAACTAGGCAAGTCAGTTAAGAACAAATTGTTATTTACAATGACGGCCTACCCCGGCCAAACCCAGACGAGGACAAATTGTGCTCCACCCTATGGGACTCTCAATCACAGCAGGATGTGATGCAGCCTGGATTCAATCCAGGTACTGCAGTGACGCCTCTTCCACTGAGATGCAATGTCTTAGACCACTACGCCAATTTGGTGCCAGAGGAGGATTTGAAGCAAACAAATAACATGTCAATTTGTTGAGTCTAAGGTGCATTTGCATGATCTAATTATTAGTTGCTGAATTAGTACAATTGGATCTGCTTTAAAAAATAAAATAAAAACAAATACAGCAGCTGAAGTTTTAAACATGACCGATCAAGCTATTCTATTTTCAGGTCACCAAGACATACTTCGGAAAAAATAGCCCAAAGCCTTCTAATGGCGAACCACCAACAGAACACAACAGGACAAAAGCAAAACCTTTTTCTCTGGAGTACATCAATGACATGATTCATAATAAAATAGTACTTTAACGTAATTCTTATAACATCCTCGTAGGCATATTTTTGCAAAATCACTAGGCCCAACGAAATCAATAGCCTCTCTCGTCAATGGCTATAAGCAGTGATTGAAACACTCAGATTAAGTTACTTAGTTTGCGTAAGCCAAAAATTATGTTACTAATTGCAAGTTGACTGGTAATATGTAACAGATTACATTTAGAAAGTAACCTACCAAGCCTTGTTGATATGCCATACAGACCAGCTTGATGCACACTGCGAAGTCTGCTTAAGACTGCTGGTCAATTAGTCTACACAGTGTGCACTTCGTCCATGGTGTGGGAATAATTGAGTCATCAAAAGAATACGAGGATGGGGCCTTTTACGACAGCCGGAGAAGCAATCACCCCATCTGCCGTTCAGTTGTGACAGGAGAGTGGGGAGCTCAAGACAGATTATGGAAGGAAGAATGACGCATTTTCTTTTCTCTAGAACACACATCTTCATGCCTTTACCAAGTGAGTAATCTTGGATCACACAATCAAAAGTGAATCATCAGATTAGCTGAGAACCTAAAGCAAACGCAATTTCCTGCACCAAAGGGATACTTTAGTTTTAGGCCCAGACCACAGACATGTCTGAATACCAGTTTTGACTGAATAAAATAGTTATCATGGTCATGAATGTGGCCTTAAAGCTTTAACATATTCAAATGACTGCGTGAAATTCAGCCAGTGTCAGCTTTTGGCAGGAAAGCGCACTGGAACACACCCCCCAGGCTAAACTGACAGCTTATACACTGAGCGAACAAAACATTAAGGACACCTGCTCTATCCGTGACAGACTCACCAGGTGAAAGCTATGATCCCTTATTGATGTCACTTGATAAATCCACTTAAAATCAGTGTAGATGAAGGGGACTAGGCAGTTTAAATGGAGGGTTTTTAAGACTTGAGAATTGAGATAGATTGTGTGCATGTGTGCCATTAAGAGGGCGAATGGGCAGGACCAGATTTAAGTGCCTATGAACAGGGTATAATAGCAGGTTACAGGCATACCAGTTTGTGTCAAGAACTACAATGATGCTGGGTTTCTCCACGCTTAACAATTTCCCATGTGTATTAAGAATGCTCCACCACCCAAAGGACATCCAGCCAACTTGACACAACTTTGGGAAGCATTGGAGTCAACATGGGCCAGCATCCTTTTGGAACGCTTTCACCACCTTGTAGAGTCCATGCCCTGATGAATTGAGGCTGTTCTGAGGGGAAAAAGGGTGGGTGCAACTCAATATTAGGAAGGTGGTCTTCATCTTTTGTACACTCAGTGTAGAGGGGTGAGGAGGAGCACCACAGACCCTTCGTGTCCAGAAGTAATTTAGCCATTCATTGTAGTCATTGCTCTCTGTAGAGTTGACATTTTCTCGTGTCAATAAAATTTCCTGGATTACTCATAATAGTAATAAAGTCTCATTTAATCAACAAACACAGTCAGTTAAAAAATGGATAAGGGTACAAGAGTGTATAAATATCTGACTGTGTTGGCAAAACCACTACATATCCTGTCAAGCCAAGTGAGGAGAGGCTGCCCGCTGTCACAGTTCCAAGACCAGTCAGAAACGTGCAGCTAATCTACACCAATGACCCCAGTGGATCTGAAAACTGAACTTGGATCCGCGTTAAATAGCAAAGATATACTTTGCCACCGTAGTCTTACGACAGATCTCGAACCAGTCATGACTATTCAACAATAACAAAAATATTTCTTTCTAGCGAATTTCTTAGTTACATGGTTGCATAACGAGTTTTAAAGTTGAGGGTGCAATATTTGAGTACGAAAACTAGCATAGTTCAGCTAGCCAGCTAGTTTAGACGGGGAAAACGAGCTCGGGCCGCACATGCACACTAGGCTAATTATTGTAGTTTTTATGTCCTGATATCAGAAAAAGGTTTGATGAAACAATTTACATGAGTATTCAGACCCCTGAACTCCGGTCCATCCTGTTTCCATTGATCATCCTTGAGATGTTTCTACAACTTGGAGTCGACCTGTGGTAAATTCAATTGATTGTGCCTTTCCAAATCATGTACACTGTCTATATAAAAGTTCCACAGTTGAAAGTGCATGTCTGAGCAAAAACCATGCCATGAGTTTAACGGAATTGTCCACAGAGCTAAGATAAAGGATTGTATCAAGGCACATATCTGGGGAAGTGTACCAAAAAATGTCTGCAGCATTGAAGTTCCCCAAGAACACAGTGCCTCATTTAAATTGAAGAATTTTGGGACCACAAAGACTCTTCCTAGAGCTGGGCACCCAGTTACACTGAGCAATCAGGGGAGAAGGGCCTTGGTCAGGGAGGTGACCAAGAACCTAATGGTGACTCTGACAGAGCTCTAGAGTTCCTCTGTGTTGAACGTTCCAGAAGGACAACCATCTCTGCAGCACTCCACCAATCAGGCCTTTATGGTAGAGTAGCCAGACAGAAGCCACTCAGTAAAAAGGCACATGACAGCCTGCTTAGAGTTTGCCAAAAGGGACCTAAGGACTCTCAAACCATGAGAAACGAGATTCTCTGGCCATCCCTATGGTGAAGCATTGTGGCAGCATCATGCTGTGGGGATGTTTTTCAGTGGCAGGGACTGGGAGACTAGTCAGGATAGAGGGAAAGCTTGACACGCCAGTATTTGGGGAGTTTGACATTCTTCTCTGCAGATCCTCTCAAGCTCTGTCAGGTTGGATGGGGAGCGTTGCTGCACAGCTATTTTCAGGTCTCTCCAGAGATGTTCGATCGGGTTCAAGTCCGGGCTCTGGCTGGGCCACTCAAGGGCATTCAGAGACTTGTTCCGAAGCCACTCCTGCGCTGTCTTGGATGTGTGCTTAGGGTCGTTGTCCTTTTGGAAGGTGAACCTTCGCTCCAGTCTCAAGCTTACTGGAGCAGGTTTTCATCAAGGATCTCTGTACATTGCTATGTTCATTTTTCCCTCTATCTAGACTAGTATCCCAGTCCCTGCCACTGAAAAACATTCCCACAGCATGAGTCTGCCACAGTCATGCTTCACCGTAGGGATGGTGCCAGGTTTCCTCCAGACGTGACGCTTGGCATTCAGGCCAAAGAACTCAATCTTGGTTTCATCAGACCAGAGAATCTTGTTTTTGTCATGGTCTGAGAGTTCTTTTAAGTACCTTTTGACAAACTCCAAGCGGGCTGACATGTGCCTTTTACTGAGGAGTAGCTTCCGCTGGCCATGCTCCTATAAAGGCCTTTTTGGTGGAGTGCTACAGAGATGGTTGTCCTTCTGGAACATTCTCCCATCTCCACAGAGAATCTCTGGAGCTCCGTCAGAGTGACCATCGAGTTCTTGGTCACCTCCCTGACCAAGGCCCTTCCCTTCTCAAGATCTAGGAAGTCTTGGTGATTCCAAAATTGTTCCATTTAAGAATGATGGAGGACAGTGTTCTTGGAGACCTTCAATGCTGCAGAAATGTTTTTGTATCCTTCCCCAGAACTGTGCCTTGACACAATCTTGTCTCAGAGCTCCGTGGACAATTCCTTCAACCTCATTTGCTTTGACATGCACTGTCAAATGTGGGACCTTATAAAGGTATCCTATCCAAATCATGTCCAATCAATTTAATTTACCACAGGTGGACTCCCATCAAGTTGTAGAAACATCAAGGATGATCAATGGGATAGGATGCACATGAGCTAAAATTAGTCTCATGGGAAAGGGTCTGAAAACTTATGTAAACAAGGTGTTTTTATAGTTACATTTGCAAACATTTCTAAAAAACAGTTGTTGCTTTGTTATTATGGGATATTGTGTAGATTAATGAGGAAAATGTTTGATTTAATCCATTTTAGAATAAGGCTGGAACGTACCAAAATGTGAAGGGGTCAATACTTTCCAAATGTCCTGTAGGTACAGTGCCTTTGCGAAAGTATTTGGCCCCCTTGAACTTTCGTAAGGAATACTTTCGTAAGGCACTGTACCTAAATGGCAGGGTTTATTATTAACATTGTTGTAGCTTTTTCAGACCGATGTGCAGTATTCTTGATGTTAGAGTTGACAGAAATGGCCATTTGGGAACCAAAATGGCCAACATCACTATTGGGGGAGGCTCCACATTACAGTATGAAGCAGTGATTAGTGTTCTCCAGATACATCTCTCCTAATGAGGAATGAGAAAGAAAACAAGGAGAAAAAACATTTGCTTTGAAATGACGTACTAAATATGAACCAATAACAATTGACAAAGGTGTTCTCAAAGCCAAACAAGGCATACATCATTCTGTACTGTTTGAAGAGAAACCATGGGTTCTACCTTCTCGCTGTAAACATGACTGAATATAGGTGCACTCAAATCCCTCAAACATGTCTGCAGGGAAACACTCAGACAGATGTGTAGAGATTTCACAGAGAATAACACTCCATGTGGCACAAGGGTGGCTTTCCATGATCACTTATTTAGCCACGTCTTTTCAAGGTTTTAATTCTTAACTGTCTGCTTGATGAATAAGAGCCATCGCACAGCTGCACATGACTCGTCACCGACTCCACACTAGCACAGTGTTAGCGCTGGAATTCCACAGGGGGAAAGTTAAAAATAACGCAAGCCCTACTTATGCCAGTCCGCCCTTGCTATGATAAGGTTCATATTCTGCAGTGTGTCTGCAATAAAGTCTACATCTCTCCCTCACAGAATATCTCATCTCTCCCCATCTCAGTCTTACCTTCCCTCTCAGTCTTTCTCTCCGAGACTCTTGGAGTTTCCCGCTCCCCCCCACCGCCTTTCTCTCATATTTTCTCTTACTTCAGCACATCTGCTATTCATTCATGTTATTCCCTCTCCCACTCGCTCCTTCTCTACCCACCTCACACAGTCTTTCCCTATGGCTCTCACAAGGCTCGCCTACATCCCCTTCTCCTGAATTGTGCACTTCAACACTCCCCATCATGGATTTAAAAGCGTTGAAATGGCTTACACTTCGGCTGGAGTGAGTTTCCACCATGCTGGAGTGAGTTTGAACCATTGGTAATGCATGAGCGGTGGTGAGAATCGAAAAGCAGCCTCTCATGCGTCCCCTGGTTTGTTTTCCACGTTTGCCTGTGAATGCAGTGATATTGCTGCAGCCAATTTGAAGCACTGTCTGGGGACATACTTGGCTTAAGTTTTTTGACCATGAAGTTAAAACAGCACCTTTAGGTCTATTACACGATCCCTAACCAGGCGTAACACACTTTAAAGTAGTACCGACAGCGCCTTCACTGATTTGCAGATGAAACAAACGGACAATCATAAGTAAAATCTATAAAATTCCTAGTTTATGCTAAAAATGGGTTCTATTTGACTCAAAATTCCATGACATACAGTAAGGCATTGTTGGCAGAATAGATGGATGCAGTTCAATGCATGATTAATAGAATTCACCAATACAGTTCTTGGTAGTCCAAAAAACATTGCTAAAAGGTTGTAAATCACAGCTGGCCTGATACATTGTTTGCTGTCTCTACACATGCGGGATGCACTGTTTGTTTCAATGACTAAATATTTTGAACAAAAATGGATGACTAACTAAGGCTGGGAATGTCAAAATCAAACTAGCAAAGGCAATGATCACAAGTCAGTCATAACGTGACTAATAGGCTAGCGTATGTGTCAAGCACAAGGGCCGCGGGCCGAATAGGACGCACAAGCGAGTCAACTGACACAAATGACTGATGATTGGTTGAAAGAAATTGATAAGAAGAAAATTGTGGGAGCAGTACTGTTAGATTTCAGTGCAACCTTTGATATTATTGACCATAACCTGTTGTTGAAAAAGAACGTGTGTTATGGCTTTTCAATCTCAGCTCTGAATCAACGATATGGAAATCTAATAGAACTCAATGGGTTTTCTTTAATGGACGTTTCTCTCATGTCAAACATGTAAAGTGTGGTGTACCGCAGGGCAGCTCTCTAGGCACTCTTTTCAATTTTTTACTAATGACCTGCCAGTGGCATTAAACAAAGCATGCATGTCCCTGAACGCTGATGAGTCAACCATATAAGCATCAGAAACCACAGCTAATGAAGTCACTGAAACCCTTTCATGCGCGAGTTCCAAATATCTCTAACGGTTGCCCCAGTGAGTTTTTTTTATGCACGTGATGTTAGAATGTTCTCTCCTTTCCAGAATGCGATTGTTACGCAACAGTACATTTAATCAGCGCTGCCCTCAAACCAAGGCACGCAGCCTATTTTTTTTATTTATAGGCGGTTTTCAACTTGTCAATTTCAAATAATTTTCTAATAACTTTTTTTATTTTCTAAGAAAAGTTTGAATTGAGGTGTGTTCCTTATTCATCCACATAAAAAGTCGAAATTTTTACTTTTGCGGACCAATCCATTTTTTTTTTTTTACATTTCTGACCCAGACAAAATTCCCCAAACACTTTCCAATTGTTCGTGCAGTTCAAGTCTGCAGACATTTGCTCATATCCTGTCCTGCACACACGTTCACATTTTCCGTCTGTTGCCTACATTGAATCATAGTTAATAATAATTTATTCCACTTGGTCATTTTCTGAGTGCATTCCACAAAGCTGTTTATCATGTCCGCCTTATACACTGCTCCCAATTTGAGGTTATAGTCAAGCACACAGTCTGGTTTGATTTCTCTCTCTTCCGTCAGGTGGTCAACCTTCCCTGTGGCCGACATGGTTGCTGTATGGACATTGGATAGGACATGATGTCTCGTTTGTCATGCCACTTTACTGCCAGCTGTTGACATTTCTTAGTTTGTATAATGGGTCATTTAGGATGGCGGTAGCATTGTTGATGAAATGCAGTCATCGCAGCAGAACTAGGAAGCAGTCTTGGGAAAAGAAGGGAGTTGCAAACATAGGATCTGTGCTCCAATATTCTCTTAGGGAGTTCTTCTTTACTATCCCCATGAGAAGAACGGTCGCCAGGAAGGTGTACATTTCACTAATTGTGGTTGTCACATATTCAGCGAGTTTCCCCCTCACTCCTGGCTCTCTCTTCTCTTGTAGCTCCAAGGTATAGTGATTGGTCTCTGCTATGTCTTCCACCAGCTCCTTTGTCAGAAACAACTTGAAGCACTCTGCCTCAGGTGGAAATTGCAAGGGGTGTTGCACTCCAGACTGGGACTCATCAAAGCAAACAGCGGGGCCAGGAGGGGTGAAATGGCTGGCAGCCGTCCAGCTACCACAGAACTCCTGTACTTCACCCACTATCGGTCTGCCTCCATCACCTTCAAAGGGAACTGGGACTTTGTCAGTGGACAAGGGGTCCTCAGATTCAGGGTTCTCAATGGCAGCTCCTCACTGTCACTGTCAGAATCTGATTCCTTACTTTCAGATTTTAAACAATTTCCAGAATTTCCGCATTTGTGAGTTTTCTCCTTCTGAAAGACATTGCTAATGCTACAGCTTAGCTCACTATATACATACATAAACAACACTGAATGGCTCAGTGAGTAGTGAGAGGTTACGTGAATGACTGCCTGCACGCGCCATTTGTATCAATAAATCACTATCAGAAAATGTTGTGGTAATTATTGATATATTTACTGTTTTATTCACGTTCAAGCATTCCGATTCTTGCATAGATTGTAGTGGGCTTATATGTGTGTAAAATACTTTTTTGAAGGCTGTGCTGATTATGATGAGCTAAGCTAATTCCAGCTATGTGTGGAGCCATGTTTGTTGACATACAATGCATTCTGGGTTTCACGTAATCGTCTGTCGGACCAAAGATGCTATAACAAAATGAGGTGAGCATACTATAAACAGACTAAACTCATCTTGTCTTCTCTTATTATCTCTGGTTTCTGTGAGGAAGAAAAGCATGGCAGAGCGCTGAAACTAATCGTCAGATTACTTTCGATTTCTAGAAAGTGTTTTACTCAATTATTTTGATCAATGTGATTAATTATTAATAGTAATTGCTATTAGCTAATTCATATTGTAGTTTGTCAGCCGAGAGTTATAAAATATGACCGCTTGTGTTGCGTCAATCTTTCCTCAGTTAGCGCTAGGACACATGTAGCCTACATTTTTCCAGTTTGGATGATTGTGTTATGCTATAGATACTTCTGTGAATACCTGAACATTGCATGCAAAAATAATAACTGCTCACATTCTGGACCTAACTTTGTAAGGACCGTGTTTGTGTAAATAGTTTCTGGAAAAAAAAGTGTGGCCAACTCAAATGCTGATTGTTGCGTCATTCGAAACTGGCCGTTCTAAATAAGCGTTCTAATCACACGGGTGTGATCGTACCATTCAGGGACTACTGTAGAACGATCACACCCGTATGATAGTACGTGTGAAAGGGTTAAAGAGTTGCAGTATGTTTTTGGAATGGGTGGCCAGTAATAAACTGGTCCTGAACATCTCAAACTAAGAGCATCGTAATTTGTACAAATCATTCCCTAAGTTCTAGGGCTCGGCTGAGTCTGGTAATGAATGGCGTGGCTGTCGTGGTCAAAACATAGAGATTCAACAGTTGTAAAGATGGGGAGAGGTCTTTCTGTATTAAAGAGATTAGGGCTGGGCGATATATCAAGGTTATTCGATATATTAGAGTTTATGTTTTAGCGCGATATGGGAAAAGCCTGTATTGCTAGAGTTGAGGTTCTGTTTTAACGTTCTACAAATGCAGCATCTCACGGTCTCTTCTCTGTCAGTCCAATGTTGAATCATGTAGAGGTTATCCACCAAACACAACGCTAGACAGCCTTCCACAAATTGTAACCACGCCGGAGAAGTGTAGCGGCGGTAAGAGTTCCACCAAAATGGGAAGTGAGGGAGGCAGCAAAGCCTCTCGCGAGGATGAAATCATCCCAAAAAAGGGCAGCAATGTTTTTTCAGTAATATGGAAGTGGTTCGGGTTTAAGAGGTCTGATGTTCAGCAAACGAATGTCGTGCAAAATGTGTCGAAAGACAATTGCTACAAAAATCAGCAGCACAACCAACCTCTTCCATCACCTGCAACTGAAACTCGCGGTGGAATGGAAGGAATGCGTGAGACTACGCAATGCCGATTCAAGTCTCCCGATTCCCAAAACATCTGCTAAAAGACAAACTACCATAGCCACATCCTTTTCAAACATAATCCCTTTTGACAAGAAAAGTTAGAGGTGGAAGGAGATAACGGTAGCAGTGACCTATTACATAGCAAAAGATATGTTCCCAATCTTTACAGTAGAAAAGCCAAGCCTTAAAAAGCTGCTAGGTAGTTGCCAAATATTATCTGCTAAGCCGCAAGTATTTCAAGGAAGAAGCCCTGCTGTGATTATACACTGCTACATGCAAAAGAGTCGCAGAGAAAGAAGCTGGACAGTCCACTACACAAATGAAGACTGAAAATTGCAAAATGTTTGCCTCCAGACATCTTACTTCCCCAATGATCATACGGGTGAAGTAATAGCCCAGGGTCTCAATGCCTCTCTGGCATCGTGGAAGATGAGCAAAGACCGACAGGTGTGCTTGACAACTGACAGCGGGAGCAACATGATAAAAGCATTGCGCTTGATAAACTGGACCAGCCTGCAGTGCTTTGGGGACAGGCTTCACCTCGCCATCGGTAAGTGTGACATTGGATAATAAAGTGCAGTCAAAAGAAGTTATGTTCAGGCCAGCTGTAGGCTAATGTGTTAGTAGTTGTGTCCTTCTGCCAATCCAATAACAAATAACCACAGGCAGTTTTAATTATAACAAATTAACTCAATTAATACATTTTCAACCGGGAGATCCGTGGGGCGACGCACAATTGGCCTAGCGCCGTCCGGGTTAGGGAGGGTTTGGCCGGTAGGGAAATCCTTGTCTCATCGCACACCAGCGACTCTTGTGGCGGGTTCGGGCAGTGCGCGCTAACCAAGGTTGCCAGGTGCACGGTGTTTCCTCCGACACATTGGTGCGGCTGGCTTCCGGGTTGGATGGCGCTGTGTTAAGAAGCAGTGCGGCTTGGTTGGGTTGTGTATCGGAGGACGCATGACTTTCAACCGTCTCTCCCGAGCCCGTACGGGAGTTGTAGCGATGAGACAAGATAGTAGCTACTAAACAATTGGATACCACGAAATTGGGGCGAAAAAGGGGTGTTAAAAAAATTAAATAAAAAAAAGATTCCTAAACAATAGAATAGACGTGTGGGTGTGTGTTGTTCATTCGCACACACTTTTTCAGTTCTGCCCACAAAGATCTATAGGATTGAGATCAGGGCATTGTGATGGCCACTCCAATACCTTGACTGTTGTTGTCCTTAAGCTATTTTGCCACAGCTTTGGAAGTATGCTTGGGGTCATTGTCCAGTTGGACGACCCATTTGCAACCAAGCTTTAATCTTCCTGACTGATGTCATGAGATGTTGCTTCAATATATCCACATAATTTTCCATCCTCATGTCATCTATTTTGTGAAGTGCACCAGTCGCTCCTGCAGCAAAGCACCCCCACAACATGATGCTGCCACCCACGTGCTTCATGGTTGGGATGGTGTTCTTCGGCTTGCAAGCCTCCCCCTTTTTCCTCCAAACATAACGATGGTCATTAGGGCCAAACAGTTCTATTTTTGTTTCATCAGACCAGAGGACATTTCTCCAAAAAGTATGATATTTGTTCCCATGTGCAGTTGCAAACTGTAGTCTGGCTTTTTTAATGGCGGTTTTGGAGCAGTGGCTTCTTCCTTGCTGAGCGGCCTTTCAGGTTATGTCGATATAGGACTTGGTTTACTGTGTGTGTAATAAATATATATAACACACACATACCACACAGACACACAGACACACTTTTGTACCCATTTCCTCCAGTATCTTCACAAGGTCCTTTGCTGTTCTCCTGGGATTGATTGATTTGATTTGCTCCAAGACATACTAACCCCATCAGACATGCCACCTGGGGTCTTTTCACAGTCCCCCAAATCCAGAACAAATTCAAGAAAGCGTACAGTATTGTATAGAGCCTTTATTGCATAGAACTCCGATCCATCTCATATACCTCAAACAAACAACAAACATGGTTTCAAAAGAACAGATAAAGCAACACCTCACGGCACAATGCCTCTCCCCTATTTGACCTAGATAGTTTGTGTTTATGCATTGATACGTAGGCTACATGTGCCTTTTTTTTTAAACTTCTGTTGTTCTGTCCTTGAGCTGTTGTCAATTAATGTTCTGTATTGTCATGTTCTGTGTGGACCACAGGAAGAGTAGCTTGCTGCTTTTCCAATAGCTAAAGGGGATCCTAATAAAACACCAAACAGTAAAGTAATCTACTTTCTGAAATTATAGCATGATGCACTTGCATCTGTGAATTCAACTTCAAAATTGTGCTGCTCTTGTTTGTTCTGTTTGCAGCGGACAGCAGAAGGAAAGTGTACAGACAGGTCACAGTAGCTAAGCTACTAAAATGTTGCAGTCTGGCCTTGGTTTTTAAAGCTTGACAATGATTAACCAAAAAACAAAACACCATGCAAAGGAGAAACATATAGGCCTATTACAGCAACAGTAGCCAGGAGCAGTAGCCTAGGGTGACTACTCAACTAAAATATATTGAGTGCACCATACAGCATTCAACTGCACCGGTGATCCATGCAATGCAAAAATGGATAAACAAGTTTTAAGTTTAAACGTTACAACAACCTATAGCTACATTTGTCATTTGGAGTTCAGAACTTTTTGTTTCGGGTCGTAGCATATTACGCAAATCTGCAAGCATAGCAGCAAAGGCTGGACAACTATTATTTTGCTCTTTTTTTGTTGGCAGACAGGCAATGTATTTGGCAGGCAGGGAGACAAGTTCCCATTCAGTTACGTAGGTTGGGACAGGCATGCATTGGCAGGCAAGCTGCAGAAGGTCGGGCAGGCTGCCATTCCCCATCGTTTAACAATACAATTTCGACAGCCAACTAGCTGAAAAGTTTGAGAGGGTTTATCTAGCTAGAGTTTCTTCGTTATATTTTAGCTCATCTTGCTCTGGCTAGCATTAGTGTTTGATCTTGTTGATGTGCATAGGCAACAGAGAGACTACTTTTTCATGGTTTGATCAATAGGACTGAAGTTCACAAATGTAAGGGAACTCCTGTGGTAATTACATATTTACAGAAATCCATTCAGATGTATTATGACTTTTGGCGAATGCGATCTAATAACCTGAAGTGCTGTTGCTACTGCCTGTAAAGTCCACAGTCCAGTTCAATGTGAATGATGGCAGGCCCGTGTGATATAAATGGTTTATTTGTATATAGGCCTAATGTAGCGCTGATTGGCTATGACGCACCGGTCTGCATAGACATCGGTCCTGGACAAATGTTTTTATTCGGTTTTATCTATGGCAGTGTCTATTAATTGTCCAAGCACACAGCCATTTTCCCACTCTATATTGCTATTGAATTTTCACAAATGCCTTAGAATGTTTGAGAATGATGTATTCTATGAATTTATTAAAATTTTAAAGTCACCATGTGCTCACTTGTCAGAAAATGTTTTTTTTTAAAAGGGGTGTATATGAACAGATTTTTAGATATGTTGCTAAAACACTCAGTTTCACTTTAAGCAGAGTGAGAAAGAGGTGTCTCTTTAAGCCTTCAATTATTAATCAGGGCTGTTCTGTGCCACAGACAGCATCATGCTTTGTTGCACAATGCAACATTATTCTAACTGACATGAGTGGAAACACTGGCTGTCCTTACCTCACAATTATTTTATCATTGTCAAAGATACATGTTTTCAGTGACTTACTTAAAGTTTGCATAAATAGGCCTAAAGAAACAACTTATTGAACGTTGGGGAGAATAATAGCCTAAGTGGGCTTACTACAATTGCAAAGGTGACCAGTTGTAAGCTAGATCACAGAGCAGTGGCAAAAGTTGCGAGCAAGGTAATTCATAATTGCAGTTGTGATGCAAATCTAGGTGCACAAGACTAGCCGTTGTGAGATAATCAGTGTAGTGCAACTGCAATAAAGACTATTTACCTGTAACGCACTCAGCCCCTCTTACTGAAATGGAAAGGACCGTATCTCAAATAAGATTGGCCCCATCCCCTCCCATATAGGGACTGAAAATATGAAATATGGTAGCTCCACTTAAAAGACCCCCCTCCCCCAAAAAAGTATATATATATTTTTGGGCATTTTCTCATTAGTCCATTGACACATACCAATAATCAGGTGTGATCATTCTACAGTGGTCCCTGCAGCATGCGCTCAAACCGGTGTGATTAGAACGCTTATTTAGAACGTCGCGTTTCGATTGATGCGACAGTCAGCGCTTGAGCTGGCCACACTTTTTTCACAGAAACATTTTGCACGAACAGTCTTTACAAAGTTATGTCCTGAGTGTGACCAGTTTATTTTTGGATGCTATATTCAGACAGACATTCCCAGAAGTAATGACAGCATAACACAGTCATCCAAACCAGAAAATGTAAGCTACATTGGTCCTAGCCCTAATTGAGGAAAGATTGATGTAACACAAGCGGTCATATTTAGTTAACTCTCATCTGACAGAAACCACAATATGGATTAGCTAATAGCAATTACTATTTGCAATTAATCACGTCACTGGTGAGCTCACCATTCATTGAAATAATTGAGTAGAACACTTTCAATAAAATTGGAAGTAATATGGGTAGTTTATGCGTGCCACGTTTGTTTTTTCACGTCAACCAAAGATATAAGACAAGATAAGTTGTGGCTGTTTGTGAGTTGAAGGGGGTGTGTTATCTACGATCATTCACATCCCATCATTCACTTCTGAAAGTTTACCCGAAAGATGAGTGAACATGGCGCCACACATACAGTGGGGCAAAAAAGTATTTAGTCAGCCACCAATTGTGCAAGATCTCTCACCTAAAAAGATGAGCGAGGCCTGTAATTTTCGTCATAGGTACACTTCAACTATGACAGACAAAATTAGAAGAAAAAATCCAGAAAATCACATTGTAGGATTTTTAATGAATTTATTTGCAAATGACGGTGGAAAATAAGTATTTGGTCAATAACAAACGTTTATCTCAATACTTAGTTACATACCCTTTGTTGGCAATGACAGAGGTCAAACGTTTTCTGTAAGTCTTCACAAGGTTTTCACACACTGATGCTGGTATTTTGGCCCATTCCTCCATGCAGATCTCCTCTAGAGCAGTGATGTTTTGGGGCTGTTGCTGGGCAACATGGACTTTCAACTCCCACCAAAGATTTTCTATGGGGTTGAGATCTGGAGACTGGCTAGGCCACTCCAGGACCTTGAAATGCTTCTTACGAAGCCACTCCTTCGTTGCCCGGGCGGTGTGTTTGGGATCATTGTCATGCTGAAAGACCCAGCCACGTTTCATCTTCAATGCCCTTGCTGATGGAAGGAGGTTTTCACTCAAAATCTCACGATACATGGCCCCATTCATTCTTTCCTTTACACGGATCAGTCTTCCTGGTCCCTTTGCAGAAAAACAGCCCCAAAGCATGATGTTTCCACCCCCATGCTTCACATTAGGTATGGTGTTCTTTGGATGCAACTTAGCATTCTTTGTCCTCCAAACACGACGAGTTGAGTTTTTACCAAAAAAAATCTTATTTGGTTTCATCTGACCATATGACATTCTCCCAATCTTCTTCTGGATCATCCAAATGCTCTCTAGCAAACTTCAGACTGGCCTGGACATGTACTGGCTTAAGCAGGAGGACACGTCTGGCACTGCAGGATTTGAGTCCCGGGCGGCGTAGTGTGTTACTGATGGTAGGCTTTGTTACTTTGGTCCCAGCTCTCTGCAGGTCATTCACTAGGTCCCCCGTGTGGTTCTGGGATTTTTGCTCACTGTTCTTGTGATCATTTTGACCCCACGTGGTGAGATCTTGCGTGGAGCCCCAGATCGAGGGAGAGTATCAGTGGTCTTGTATGTCTTCCATTTCCTAATAATTGCTCCCACAGTTGATTTCTTCAAACCAAGCTGCTTACCTATTGCAGATTCAGTCTTACCAGCATGGTGCAGGTCTACAATTTTGTTTCTGGTGTCCTTTGACAGCTCTTTGGTCTTGGCCATAGTAGAGTTTGGAGTGTGACTGTTTGAGGTTGTGGACAGGTGTTTTTTATACTGATAAGTTCAAACAGGTGCCATTAATACAGGTAACGAGTGGAGGACAGAGGAGCCTCTTAAAGAAGAAGTTACAGGTCTGTGAGAACCAGAAATCCTGCTTGTTTGTATGTGACCAAATACTTATTTTCCACCATAATTTGCAAATAATTTCATTAAAAATCCTACAATGTGATTTTCTGGATTTTTTTTCTCGCATTTTGTCTGTCATAGTTGAAGTGTACCTATGATGAAAATTACAGGCCTCATCTTTTTAAGTGGGAGAACTTGCACAATTGGTGGCTGACTAAATACTTTTTTGCCCCACTGTAGCTAGAAAATAGCTTAGCATTAGCTCATCATAATCAACACAAGCGTCAAAAAAGTATTTTATACACACACATCATAGGTGTCCATTAATCAATTTAATAATCCGAATGCATTGTCACCAGTACTTGAAAACATGAATTAAACTGTAAATACATTATGCTCCATACATACTGTATGCTACAGTAGAAACGACAACACGATATACAGAAAATAAGGCATTTGCTTTGATAGGAATCCACACAAGTTATTATTTGTGAGGAAAACAACAATGAAGGCAATGCGAGTGCCAGTCAGAACATGTGCCAGTTCGTGCAAGACTGCGCAAATGTCTGCATGCCTGATCTGCAGAAACACTGGTTAAGAGCTTGGGCTCTCCTTGAAGAGAGAAGTTTGTCTGCCTCAGTAAAGTCTCAAACATAAATTGTCCGCAACAGTGAAATGGGCTACTTCTATGTGAATTAATGAGGCGGCGGAACACACCTAAATTCAAACTGTTGTTAGAAAATAATTTGCAATTGACAAGTTCAAACAACCAATAGATAATTATCAGGCAGCGTGTGTTAACTGTCTTGTTCAGTAACAATCACATTTTGGAACAGTGAGTGCATTCTGACATCACATGCATAAAACAACTCACGCTGGGGTGACCGTTAGAGATATTTGGAACATACACTTGAAAAGGTTAACAATCCCAAAATGATTTTCATGTGTGTAGTCAAGTTTTCAAGATATTGGACTTTCATAAGCAAAGTGTCACTTACATTTTTAAAACATCATGATGATGATGATGCATCATCATGTGGCAAGTGACACTTTGCACCTTAAAAATCCTATATCTTGAAAATGTTGTTGGTATGCAAAGCATATTGGGACTGTATCAACAGTGGAATAATAAAATCAAATCCCAAAAGATAGTTTTCAGAGTGGCGTTTTCCTTTAAGCTCTGATAGTAAGGTGGAATGTCCCTTCATAATGCTTACACCGATCTATATGTTGTAGGCAAGAGATGTACGTTTCTGGACATGGCATCTAAGCTAACTTTTCAGCAAAGCAAATAGGGTGAAGCAACAGGGTGAATATCAAATGTACTTTGATCTGACCCGAGATCTATAGGGCCACCGTAACCTTCATATATTATTTATTTATCCCCAATTTTCGAGCATGTCTCATTGCTACAACTTGGGAGGCCCATTCCTTGATTTCAACAGTTCTCCTTGCAAAACGCTTAACAGTCAGCGAACATGCGATAAAACATCATCCCAAGGATTGAGGTTCAGGGTCCCCATATTCAGTTGCTCCCCCACATCTTCCAGTAACTCTGCCTGGTAAGTCAACAATAAAAGAGTGCTCTGATTCACTGAGCAAGTTTTTGTATGTCTTATGGAAGTGCAGAAATGCGCAACGTCTTTCCAGGGAGGGAAGTGCCAGAAGCACAACATGGGGTGAAGGTGGTCAGCCAGTGACAGCTCCACCATGGGAGGCAAAGTGCTACAGAGAGTGGTGCAGAAGGGCCAGTGCGTCACTGGGGCCGAGCTCCCTGCCAGCCACAGTGTTTTCCACAAGCACATGGAGTAGCCAGCTAAATTGAAAAAGAAGCCAGCCAGGCTCCCCAGGGCTGAGGGAGTTCCGTGGGGGCTTGCCCCCACCCTGGTTAAGAATGGGTTGCCAAACTAGCACTATTTTGGTGGCCTCTGGTACATTCTAATGCTAGATTGCATTTACAGCCAGCAACTATCAGGAAATAACACAGATCAAATGTGTACACACTTTTACTGTGTTAATATCATCAAATGTTGTACAATAATAATAATAATAATAAAACAAAAAGGAAACAATGTATTTTGACTGCACTGGGCCTTTAAAGAATCCTGTAAGAGCTTGCTGTAGAGGTCCACACGGATCCACCTTTCCCAGAATACCCAAGACACGATCCAGGACCAAAATATTGTCAAAGGTCTAGGTCAGATCTGATATGAATGTCACTCACGGGTCTCAGGTAATTGTCATTTTAACTGACTTTTCCATAAGGACCCATATAGAGCCGAACGAGACTGCTGCAGTAGAGACAGAAATGTAGGCCTATCATTGATGCGGCTGCTCTCCGCACTTCACGAGAGGGGCGCATGTGAGCTGGTCATTGGCCAATCATAAGTAATCAAAGTGACAATAGCCCACAGTAATCGAACCTCTGTGTGGGGCAAAAGTTAGGATATATCTAATCAACGTAGAACGGAATTTAAAGTTAAAGGAGAAGGATAGGCTACAACATCCAGGAGCCAACAGACAGGCTGCTACTTTATATTCTGAATGGAGTTGTTTGTAACTGTGCAGGACAAGAATGCGCATGCAGCCTCAATTAGCCTAGCTATCTAGCTATCTTATCCCGGTTTACTGAGGAATGGATTCAGTCTGGCCATTCTACCATAAAGGCCTTATTGGTGGAGAGCTGCAGAGATGGGAGAACCTTCCAGAAGAACAACCATCTCCCCACAGGAACTCTAGAGCTCTGTCACAGTGACCATCGGGTTCTTGGTTACGTCCCTGACCAAGGCCCTTCTCCCCCTGATTGCTCAGTTTGGCCGGGCAGCCAGCTCTAGTTAGTCCTTGGTCCTAAATGTCTTCCATTTAAGAATGATGGAGGCCACTGCATTCTTGGGGACCTTCAATGTACATGTACTGTCAACTGTGTGACCTTATATAGACAGACCTTTTCAAATCATGTCCAATTAGTTGAATTTACAACAGCTGGTCTCCAATCAAGTAGTAGAATATCTCACGGTTGGTCAATGGAAACATGATGCACCGGAGCTCAACTTCTTGTCTCATAGCAAAGGGTCTGAATATAAAGCTGTTTTCTCTTTGTCATTATAGGGTAGTGTGTTTAGATGGATTAAATAAAAAAAATATCATTTTTAGAAAAAGGCTGTAACGTAACAAAATGTGGAAAAAGTCAAGGGGTCTGAATACCTTCCAAAAGCACTGTGTAAAATAATTTTGAAATCCAAGACATAACTAACTAAATTCTTTAGAATTGCATTGTATTAACTGCATTAATTTTTATTTAGAAAGTATGTCATTGAGAGGACATGAAAATAGGACACTCACCCTTTAAGACATGTTCCAAAATATATAGACATGGCTACAGTAGGCTAGCCAAGACAAATGCGTTCTTTTTGCAGACTATCAACAGCCAGCATATTGCTAGTATGTTCACTATTGAAGGTTTAATTCCTTTCCTTCTTAATGCGTTTGAGCCAATCAGTTGTGTTGTGACAAGGTAGGGGTGGTATACAGAAGATTTGGTAAAATACCAAGTCCATATTATGGCAAGAATTGCTCAAATAAGCAAAGAGAAATGACAGCCCATCATTATTTTAAGACATGAAGGTCAGTCAACCTGGAAAACTTCAAGTTCCTTGAAGTGCAATTGCAAAAACCATGTGATTGATGATGAAACTGGCTCTCGAGGACTGTCACAGGAAAGGAAGACCCAGAGTTACCTCTGCTGCAAAGGCTAAGCTCATTAGAGTTAACTGCAACTCATATTGTGACCCAAATAAATGCTTCAGAGTTTAAGTAACAGACACGTCTCAACATCAACTGATCAGAGGACACTGGGTGAATCAGGCCTTCATCATCAAATTGTTGCAAAGAAACCACTACTAAAGGACACCAATAAGAAGAGACTTGCTTGGGCCAAGAAACACAACCAATGGACATTAGGCCGGTGGGAATCTGTCCTTTGGTCTGATGAGTCCAAATTTTAGAGGTTTTATTTTGTTTGCTTTACAATGGTATTGACATTACAGTTGATCTGGAAGTATTACGTTTTTGGGGCGCTAAAATAAGGGCAATTGTTCAGACCAAGGCGATGTACGAGTTTACGTTAGTCTGAAATTACTGTAATTATGTATTCTGTACTGCCTTATTCGCATATTATGTACATTTTACTTTTATTTTAATCATCTGTGTTTGACATCAACCCTAAAAATGTAATAACAATATAAACCAAAACGTGTTGAATTTAAGATTCCAGACAGGTGATTTGGTGCCATTGTTGACTAGGGATTAGCATTGACTAGTCCGCGACCCTTTCTGATCACTTGTAAAAAAAAGAAACACCCTATCACAAATTATTTCATATGTAGCCTAATAAACTGTATCGTTTCCCGAGTCGTAGTGCGAGGACCACACACCATATAATCGCGACTCCAAGTTTACTTCGATATTATGGTTATGACATCAATATTTACACATAACGGCGTTTCCACCGCCATTTTCGAATACTGAATTTTACCGACACAAAAACGTCACAATGTCGAACCAACAAATCATCTGTCAGCATTTATAAAATTTTACCGAAACTTCCGGTTTCCATCACTTTTTTAAATACAGTATGACTAAGGACGTATATGACGACAAATATGTGATGACTTTACTTGCATAAACACCATTTATGTAAACGTGGTTTCTGTTTACATCTATTCTATGAGACCAGCCTGAACTCTTGAAGTACTATAGGCAGGTTATGGCCAAAGGTGCTAAACAGCCCAACCCCGACTAAACGATTTGAAATTGAATCACATTAACATAAACCAGTTTTCTGTTGAAGTCTAATTTCATTTCTACACAACCCAATCTATCAGAATGTTGACCGGCAATGAGACTACTTAAACAATATATATCGCTAGCTAGAACACAGACAATAGGAAACAGCAAAGCTTTTACCTGTAATTATAAGAGGGAAATTTACTGCTTTCTTTCATAAGCTTGCGATACAGAGAAAGCACCTGGGCTGTAGACGCTGCCATCTTGCAAAAAACGCTCCGACCTTCGGTCGTGCTTAGGACCTCGATTAAATGTGGTTAGTGAGCGCCAGTATAAAATCACTCTTTTCAGTTTGGCTTTAGAAAGCCTCTAAGATTGATGACCATAAAAGAGTATCATAAAGATACGAAATGACTATATTGCACGAGTAATCTACACTTTCTTTTCAAAACAACTGTAAATAAATATTATTCTTTGCAGGCATATCTTCGGTCTTCTCAAAACAATCCACCGTTCCACAGTGGTAAAAGGTGAGCTAACGTTCAGCTGTGCTTTTTGTAATGTTCTTGTTTTTTCCCCCACACAAATTGCTTCTTTGTAAATGACCAACACTGCCGTGTCTGAGTTTTAGTACATTGGCATTGTCAAATGATTCAACCTTCCAGGGCACCCCATTCACAATCATAAACCAGATAGCTATGCTTCTATGGTTAGCATTGCGGTTAGCTTTACGAAAACCGTTGTAACGAAGAGACTAACTAGTTTGCTAGTTAGTTCCAGTCTATGTTATTGCATTTTCTGTTCATGTCAGGAACAGGTAAAGTGGACAACTGTAAACCTTTTTAGACGTTCATATCTTCCTACTGTAGCTAGCGATCACCTGTAACGCTGGTATTGTAGAGTAGGAATTGGTTTTCTTGAAATAGATAACCACACACTTGCTTAGCCCTATATAGTACGACAAATTCATGATTGTAATCATTTACATTTGGATATTGTATTTTAAAGGGGCAATCGGCAGTTAACTACATCCATTTTTGGACTTAAATTAATGATTATGTACCCATTGATTCTTGAAGAATATAACTTTCAATGCCTTGTGAGCTTAGTTCAACTGTTTTATCCCATCAGAAACACAGATATGTTCTTGTTTTACTCCAATGTTTGTAAACATAGTACATGTAAACAAATGCTGTATAGGCTCAAAACATGGTTAAATCTTTAATATCATGGCTGGTCAGTCCCTAGCTCTGTCTTTTAGTTTGTGAGTGGTTACATTTCTCCAGCCCCAACCCACCGATTTTCTTTTTACAGAAACAGTGGCAGGGGTAGAGTTGATCGTTTCATCTGCAGATTGCTGCTTTAATGTAAATGTTTATTATGAATTTGGCGTACTATATAGGGCTTACACTTCCTCTCTGCCACACATGACCTTCCCATGAACTGGTTATTCAACAAGACAATGTTGTATTGGCACCAGTCATAACGCATGACCCATGCCTATACATTTCATGCATTCGTCAGAAATATAAATAACCCCCAAGCAATCTGCTGTTGATATCTCATGTTCGTTTACTGTCACAGTATAAGGTTAAGTCATTTAAACTAGGCCTATTTAATGAATAGGCTATCCCTTGAATTATAGGAATATGACAATTTGATTAGCTATCTAAGCAGTACACATACAGTTGAAGTCGGAAGATTACATACACCATAGCCAAATCCATTTAAACTCAGTTTCACAATTCCTGACATTTGATCCTAGTAAAAATGCACTGTCTTAGCTCAGTTAGGATCACCACTTTATTTTAAGAATGTGAAATGTCAGAATAATAGCGGAGATAATGATTTATTTCAACTTTTATTTATTTCATCACATTCACAGTAGGTCAGAAGTTTGCATACACTCAATTAAGTATTTGGTTGCATTGCCTTTAAATTGTTTAACTTTGGTCAAACTTTTCAGGTAGCCTTCCACAGGCTTCCCACAATAAGTTGGGTGAATTTTGGACAATACCTCCTCACAGAGCTGGTGTAACTGAGTCAGGTTTGCAGGCCTCCTTGCTCGCACACGCTTTTTCCGTTCTGCCCACAAATTTTTATAGGTTTGAGGTCAGGGCTTTCTGATGGCCAATCCAACACCTTGACTCTGTTGTCCTTAAGCAATTTTGCCACAACTTTGGAAGTATGCTTGGGGTCATTGTCCATTTGGAAGACCCATTTGCGACCAAGCTTTTACTTTCTGACTGATGTTGCTTCAATATATCTACATCATTTTCCTTCCTCATGATGCTGCCACCCCCGCGCTTCACGGTTGGGATGGTGTTCTTCGGTTTGCAAGCCTCCCTCTTTTTCCTCCAAACATAGCGTTGGTCATTAGGGCCAAACAGTTCTATTTTTGTTTCATCAAACCAGAGGACATGTCTCCAAAATGTACGATCTTTCTCCCCATGTGCAGTTGCAAATCGTGGTCTGGCTTTTTTATGGCGGTTTTGGAGCCGTTGCTTCTTCCTTGCTGAGCGGCCTTTCATGTTATGTTGATATAGGACTCGTTTTAGTGTGGATATAGATACTTTTGTATCTGTTTCCTCCAGCATCTTCACAAGGTCCTTTGCTGTTGTTCTGGGATTGATTTTGCACGAAAGTACGTTCATCTCTAGGAGACAGAACACGTCTCCTTCCTGAGCGGTATGACGTCTGTGTGGTCCCATGGTGTTTATACTAGAGGTCGACCGATTAATCGGAATGGCAGATTAATTAGGGCTGATTTCAAGTTTTCATAACAATCGGAAATCGTTATTTTTGGTGCCCAAAAATAAATAATAAAAAGCCACACCACGATATATATATTTTTACACCTTTATTTAATCTTTATTTAACTAGGCAAGTCAGTTAAGAACACATTCCTATTTTCAATGACGGCCTAGGAACGGTGGGTTAACTGCCTCGTTCAGGGGCAGAAAGACAGATTTTTACCTTGTCAGCTCGGGGGATCCAATCTTGCCACTCCACATATGTAAAGGGAAATTGATATCTCATTCATGCAACATCACCCTTCTGCTAAAGGACTTTGTTGTCCATTGAGGTTCAACGAAAAAGCTGACAAAAGGTAGCCTAATTTCTCAAATGAATCCAAAGCTTCTGTGCTTCTTACATGCACTAAATATACAAAAGTATGTGGACACCCCTTTAAAATAGTGGTTTCAGCTATTTCAACCACACCCATTGCTGACAGGTGTATACAAAGCCTCAGAAATTGCAGCCCAAATAAATGTCTCGCAGAGTTCAAGTAACAGACACATCTCAACATCAACTGTTCAAAGGAGACTGTGTGAATCAGGCCTTCATGGTTGAATGGCTGCAAAGAAACAACTTCGAAAGGACACCAATAAGAAGAAGAGACTTGACTAGTTAAATAAAGGTTATATGAAAAAAGCCAGCAGGCCTGTCAATGGGAGTTCTCAGTGCAGCTGAGTGCCTGCTGTGACTACACACCCAAAACTCCCACTCTCTCCTTCTTCAGTACCAGGTAGCACCTTTGCTTGCTCGCTGACTGACTAGCTGAGCTCCTGTTAGTGTGGAGTGGGAGCGATGATCACTCAAGCCACCCTTTATCGAGTCTGTCCGCATGGGAGAGCCATAACGGCTGGTCTGCAGCCACTACAGAAGACGAGTCATTCAGGAGTGGAGTCTCCTCCTATTGATTTCCTATGGGGCCCTTCTTACCCTCTGACATGGTGGGTCTCGCGGTTAGTGAGGGATTCGGACCAAGAGATGTGGCGCCGTCGGAGTTTGCGTGGGTGGGTGGTTTGGGTATGTGAGTGGAAATGACTGCTTCTTTTCTAAAAAGCAATGAGAAATGGTAATCCCACTCCCTCGTAAAATTAATAAGGAGTGAAAGGAGAAATTGGTAGGAAATGTTGTTTTCCTAATTCCAAAATAGAAGATATATTTGTTGCCTTTTAATGGTTATATTAACCTGCTGAACTCACTGTCAAATCAGTCAACTGAAAACTCAAACTGATGCTAGGCCTGACTCCTCTCCCCTGCATAGTATATTATGGACTTGTTGCTTGGCTTTGGGGTGAATCCATGGTCTCCTCCCCCCATCACCGAGGTGGTCGCTCGCTGCTCCGCCTGACAAAACAAGGCCTTTGATCCATCGGTTTATTTATTTTTTGTCTCATGTGCAGGTAGCCGGAAGGATTCAGGCCAGTGGGTGACCAGAACTGAAACACAACTATACCCTCTTCCTCGCTCCTCTCATCCCACAGATCGTGAGCCCAAAGTCTTCCGTACCATTCACCCTGGAGAGGTAGGTACCTGACATGGTGTTTTGCCTGAGTTGAACATTGTATTGATGTCGTTGTTTGTTTTCCTTTTTACTTGGTGCACTTTACTTGTACTTTACTTGTGACTTGATGCACGATGATGATTTTATTACTTAAAGGGGCAATCTGCAGTTCAAACAAAGCGGTCGCCGGCCACCCTGCCTCTGTTTTGGTAAAGAGCTCAGGGATGGGGCTGGAGAAATGTAACCACTGTCAAATTCATAGACAGAGTTATGGATGGACTGACCAATTGATGTGATCTAAATTTGAGTTTAAACCATGTTTTTAGGCTATACTGTGTTTGTTTACAATGACATTGTTTATAAACAGTGGAGTAAAATATGCTTATTTGGGATTCTGATGGGTTAAGACAGTTGAAATAAGCTCAAAGTGTTTGTTGTATATGTTATGTTCTCCTAGAATCAATCGGTATACAGTGCATTCAGAAAGTATTCAGACCCTGTGACTTTTTCCACTTTTTGTTATGTTAGTCTTATTCTAAAATTGCTTAAAAATATATTTTCCCCTCATCAATCTACATACAATACCCCAAAATGACATATCAAAAATATTTTTTTCAAGTATCACATTTACATAAGTATCCAGACCCTTTACTTAGTACTTTGTTGAAGCATATTTGGCAGCGATTACAGCCTCTAATCTTTTGGGTTATGATGCTACCAGCTTGGCACACCTGTATTTGGGGAGTTTCTTCTATTCTTCTCTGCAGATCCTCTCAAGTTCTGTCAGGTTGGATGGGGAACATCGCTGCACAGCTATTATCAGGTCTCTCCAGAGATGTTAGATCGGGTTCAAGTCCGGGCTCTGGCTGGGCCACTCAAGGACATTTAGACATCTGTCCCAAAGCCACCCCTGCATTGTCTTGACTGTGTGCTTAGGGTCGTTGTGCTTTTGGAAGGTGAACCTTCGACCCAGTCTGAGGTCCTGAGCGCCCTGGAGCAGGTTTTTATCAAGGATCTCTGTGTACTTAGCTCTGTTCATCTTTCCCTCCTGACTAGTCTCCCAGTCCCTGCCGCTGAAAAACATCCCCCACAGCATGATGCTGCCACCAGCATGCTTCACCGTAGGGATGGTGCCAGGTTTCCTCCAGACGTGACGCTTAGCATTCAGGCCAAAGAGTTCAATCTTGGTTTCATCAGACCAGAGAATCTTGTTTTCCATGGTCTGAGAGTCTTTAGGTTCCTTTTGGAAACTCCAAACGGGTTGTCATGTGCCTTTTACTGAGGAGTGGCTTCTGTCTGTTCACTCTACCAATAAAGGCCTTATTGATGGAGTGCTGCAGAGATGGTTGTCCTTCTGGAAGGTTCATCCATCTCCACAGAGGAACTCTGGAGCTCTGTCACTATGACCGTCGGGTTCTTGGTCACTTCCCTGACCAAGGCCCTCTCCCCCTATTGCTCAGTTTGGCCAGGTGGCCAGCTCATGGAAGAGTCTTGGTGGTTCCAAACTTCTTCTATTTAAGAATGATGGAGGCCACTGTGTTCTTGGGGACTTTCAATGCTGCAGAAATGTTTTGGTACCTTTCCCGAGATCTGTGCCTCGACACAATCTTGTCTCGGAGCTCTACGGACCATTCCTTCAACCTCATGGCTTGGTTTTTGCTCTGACATGCAATGTCAACTGTGGGACCTTTATAAAGACCGGTGTGTGTGCCTTTCCAAATCCTGTCCAATCAATTGAATATACTCCAGGTGGACTCGAATCAAGTTGTAGCAACATCTCAAGGATGATTAGTGGAAACAGGATGCTCCTAAACTCAATTTCGAGTCTCATAGCAAAGGGTCTGAATACTTATGTAAATTAGGCATTTCTGTTTTTTATTTGAAATATAAAAAAGAATATATATAAAAAAAATTGTGTTATGGGGTATTCTGTGTAGATTAATGAGGAAAAATTAGTTTTGAATAAAGAAAAAGTCGAGGGGTCTGACCACTTTCCGAATGCACTGTATTATTAAAAAAAACAATATGTATAGTAAACGAATATTGTCCTTTTTTAATGTGTAGTTTACTCACTTGCCCCTTCAGTTCTCTTACACTTCCAGTATCCCCAAAAAGGACATTGAAGAGGCACAACATTTTATGTAAACACAAATACAAAGTTGCTCCAATGTTAGGCCAACAATGGTTGTGGTGGAATTCAATTCTCCCAACACAATATAGTGAGATTTATTTCAAAATATCAACATTGGTCAGTTATAATTTATGCACACATATAATGCAATATTACAGACAAGCTGCATTATTCAGTTGTGTAATTGTTTATTTCTGTGCATTTGAAACTAGTTTTTTGTTGTATTTGAAGTGACCTGCTGTGCTTTGATAATAACAACCGCTTTTTACGCTGTCAAAATGTCGCCCTACTACCTCATCTTTTTAAACGCCTCAAACTGTATTTTGACAGTCATACCATTGCTTTGCCAAAACGGCTGCATTAAAGGGATAGATCCCTTTTTTTGTATGCTTTTGAGTGCACTGTTACGTGATTCTTATACTTTCTACTTGCATTGCTATATGCTTCAAAAATGCTAGCCAGAAGATGCTCAGCATGACTAAATAACTAGCCAACAATCTTTAAAATCCTGTTTTAGATTAAATGAAGGCTTATCTAAGGTGTTTAATTGGAAAATGTGCATGAACAAAAAGCGTGCACTCTCCCTTTTTTAAAGCAGTTCTCCTGCTTACAGCAAGAGTGCCTAGAGCAGGACACTCCAACCCCAGTTGTAACGACCCTGATTTCAGTTCATCAACCAGCTAATTATTACAATCAGGTGCACTAGATTAGGGTTGGAGAGAACCTACAGGGTTGGAGAGCCCTGGCCTAGAGTCTATTTTGAGGTCCGAGAGAGATACGGTTATTAGTTCACCCAAGTCTCTTACCACAAATTGAACAAGTCCATCTTCACTCCGTTGCCCCTTGGCGGTGCATCAGTCAGATGAGCTTGATGTCAGCCCCGATTGGAGGAGAAGAAGAGATTGCCAGCGAATGTTTATTACGCCACATTTGTTTGGCAGGCCATTAGGCAGCGTCTTGCCCTCCAATAAATCTTCACTCACATGATGATCACTGGAGATCATGTCTTTCCCTGGGAATCGAGGACCTCACTTTAAGAAATCATAGCCACTAGTCAGATTGTCCCAGTACAATGATGAGAGGGGGGAATGCAAGGAAATGAAAAATAACAGAGAGAGCGCAAAACAAACCAGATGGGCTTCCTTATGAAGAAATACAATCCATCCAAATAAGGATTGATACATCCTGCCCGCAGTGCCTTCAGGTAAGGGAGGTCATTGTGAAAGAAAGCAAACAAACTCAAACAACAGCTAAAACGGGACTAACCACTTCATTCCCAGGGAAAATGGAAAGCAAAACAAATCAGCCCCTGGCAAAAAAACATTATTAGGCTGCTTACTAAAAACAACACTTCAGCAACCATGCACCAACACATGCCCTCTCCTGTCAGCAATCGATAGTGAGGCATTAGCATTTTGGAGATATATCCTAGAAATTAGGTATGACCTAAGGGTATTGGTTTTTAGAAGGCAGCCAATAGCCATGCATTATGACCATGGCTACCACCTCAATCCATATCCAAAGGGACCTCGATGTTGCATGGCCTCTGAGGCTTCTGCTACATCTCTTTCATCATGGAGACCATAGACCTGGGCTACTAACGTAATTATACTTTGTACATTACAATTTTACAGGGCTGTAGGCAGTTTTGAGTGCTATTCCCATGAGCGTAACCGTGTTGCAGAGAACCTTAATCACTTTTTGGGGAGGGGAGTGTTTGGAAAGACGTAAGTAAACACATTAGCTGGCAATCCCCGGGTAATGACCTTGTGTGCAGGGTTGTAGAATTTGCTTGGCTGTCACCGAGATAAATTAGCCATTGTGATAATTGTTGGAAATTGCCAGAGATGCACTGCGGCAAGGGGGGGGGTCTCAAATTGCCCAGTCCAACTCCAAGAAAGGTCAGTTGTCTACCTTTTAAGGACATGAATATGGAGCCCACTAAATAAAACAAGCAGCATTGCAGATAATGCGATGAACGAGATGCGAGACTTCGCTATCACTGTCACACGCAGTATCTGCACATGTGCACAGGTTCGCTTCACGCCGTTACAGCGTGTTAGGTATGGGACCATAACAGCGGAGACGTCTACCCTTTGCTCTTCAATGGTCTTCGATTGTTGTCTCTTCTCATACTATCGCAGTAGGCTTCAAGGTCTTGATCGCTGATCGGCCAAGCTCTCTAGAGGTTGTGGTTCTACGGCCTTTCGATTTTAATTTGAACATAAACCACAAACTGTTACTTAACCTAAAACTATGGACAGTTTCCAATGTTTTGCTCTCAGAGGGATCAATGGATTTCTAAAGTATCGTTTTGCTGGCTTGTGGTAGACAACATCTGCAGTACATTAGATTTTAATTAGCAAACCACTACTGGGTTGTTCCCTGTTTTGTACTAGTTTGCTGCAGTTCTATTGCCGTGCGACATTACTGTTTTGGCCACAGCAACACTTTTCTTCCCCACCTAATATTACCTGGGATGTGGAACAAATTGCTCAGAAGCATGCTTTCGTAATCATTTACGGTCGCTATATTATCTTAAGAGCAAGTCTCTCCTCTCGCTGGTCTATGGCAGCGTCTCGGGTCGGTGTACCCCATTTTTCTCAGTAAAGCTCTTCCTGAGCACCAAACCTTTGCCTGCAAACAGAGCCACACACACACTTGCACAGTCCAGAGAGCATGGTCTAATCTAAAAAAGGTAGTAATACAATTAAGAGTTTATGGTATCCTGGCTTAAATACATGATTCAACAATCTATTACAGCCTTTAAAGGGATCATGTTATGTTGTCTGTCACGGTTTCTGCTCAAGCTCTCATGAAACCATCAACTCTTAATTGTCTTAATACCTTTTTTTTTTAGATTAGACCATGTTAACCATTAAGTGAGCAAATGGCTTTTGTGATTTGCCAAGTCATCCATTCTAGCTCATTGCACACTCTGACCTGTTGTAATTTGGTAACTGGTAAATGACAATTGAGCTCCTATAAATATTAGGATAGCTTAATTCTGGTCTTAGCTGATTCACGTTGAGATTAAACCTGACTGATATGGATTGAGACTTAATTTGACTGACCTGAACGTCTTTGAGAGTGATGAAGTTTGAGGACATTTTTGACAACTGGCTTCCAAACAGGTCATAGAGTACCACAGTGTGAGTCATAATACCCATAACCTCGTGGTCAAACAGGGAAATGGTTCCAATCGTTGTTCCACCATTCATTTTTTCCATAGGGAATTTTAGAAACGCTTTAAAAAAGGGTTGCGTTTCGTGTACGCTTACCCTGGCGTGACATTTTGACAACCGTGTAAATCTCTCTAAGACGAGGTGACTTTTATCAATATATTCGGCTGTATTTACCCCTCAAAAATGAAATGCTAATGTGGCAATCATAAAGAACTACAAATGACATGATGATCTGGACAAGACTTCCGAATCGAGGCAGAATCTCTGGATTAACTATCTAATGTTAGCTACATGTAGTATTTAATAAATTCCCCAAATTTCTTTAAATAGAAAATTCTATGAACTGTCTTGTGCAAAATAAATGAATTGACACAATACCTGTTCGCAAAGGTGTCAGCGAGAGATGATATGCAGGAGCTTGCAGGGATTTGTAGTTTTGCATGATGTCTACTTTGATGCTAATTAGCATTTTTGAATCTGAGCGTAAATGGAGCTGCATATATTGATAAAAGTCACCTTGTCCGGGAGAGATTTACATGATTATCAAAATGTCACGCCAGGATAAGCCTACACGAAAAACAGCCATTATTTGAAGTGTTTCTAAAATCCCCTATGGACAAATGAATGGTGGAAAAACGATTGGAACCATTTTCCTGTTGGACCGCTAGGTTTTATGGGTATTATGACACCTCCACTGTGGGGCTCTATAGGCCCTGAAAGTCGTGGGCATGGGTAGGCCTCGGGCATAAAATCCATGCCCATGCAGGGCTCTAGTCCTGGGAGACAAACTCGGTTTTCCACCATTTCATTTCAGGGAGAAGTTTTAGCGCTCACATACAAGATCAGAGTCTTACTAAGGGATGAACTGTAGCACTTTAAGTTTAAGGGCACGGTTGTTTTTCCAAAGACAGGTTTTCTTTTCCAATAGATATCCTCGTGTCATGAAAAGTGCATTTGGAGTTAAAAGGAATCATCGGATAACTGCAGCTTTGCTCCAACTTTGATTAAAAAGAGGCGATGTAATACAGATCCCCGTGCTGTGTGGGCTCCCGTTGTAGTGTTCAGTGGGTCTTTCACACAAAAGGTTCTCAAGGTTGTTGTAGTAAGAAGTTGAAATGTTGGTTAAGCGGTCGCTGGTTAGAGCCTGCAGAGAATTGTTAACCATTTTTCTGCATTAGAAAGCAGGCTGTCAGTATGTTCCAGTGGTGTAAAGAACGTACATTTTAAGGACAAGAAAATGGTGCTGTCTGTTTTGCTTAGTATAAGGAATTTGAAATGATGTTTACTTGTACTTTTACTTCTGATACATCATTTTATTTTAGCAATTACATTTACTTTTGATACTTAAGTATATTTAAACCAAATACTTTTAGACTTTTACTCAAGTAGTATTTTACTGGGTGACTTTCACTTTTACTTGAGTCATTGTCTATTAAGGTATCTTCACTTTTACTCAAGTATGACAATTGGGTACTTTTCCCACCACTAGTATGTTCCATACACAGTTGCGGACAAATATATTGGCGCCCTTGCACTTTCCTTAAATAATTCCCTATTTCTTCTGAAATAAGTTGAAATTGAAAACTTTTTTTATTCTTCACCTTTGTTATAGGATTTTTCAACATTGCAGAATCAATTACATTTTTGTAAACTTAAGTTTACAATTTTTTACTTCGAAAAAAAACATGGCATGGACAAATTTATTGGCACCCCAGAGCTAGTACTTGGGACGGAGACCAAAAGTTTACTTCTTTCAATTTCATCTTCTTTTAGAAGAATTATAATTCCCTATAAGAAAAGTGCAATATATTTGGCTGCAACTGTCTTTTGCAATGGGACCAAATGAGTAAACAAAAAGCCCAAGCATGACCATTGACAGATGGGTTCTCATAAAAAGCCTCACTCTAGAACTTGGTGTGTGTGTGTCCAACCCTGCACATCTTACTGCATGACAGTAGCTAAAGACAATGCACTGTGATGAATGGGCAGTTCAATATGTCCTGTCTCCCTGTGGGGCGTGCCTGAACTTGCCCAAGCCCTAAACTTTGTAATACCAACCTTCTTTGCAATGGCGGTCTGTTCCACTCTTTTTGATCCCCCGCAGCATTCATTTCTGAACAGAAAGCAGTATGTTTTCCCACTGGTGATCAATTCAAATTTCTAGGGTTGGTGGTGTGTAGCAACCTTTCAGTGACAGCATGCAGATGCGGGTGTCAGTGAATTAACGTGCGAGCGTGTAGGCTTGGGCATCGCAGACACGTCAATTCACTGACGCCTGCATCTGGATGCTGACACTGAAAGGTTATTGCACACCTCCAACCCCGGTCCCTGCTAGTATTAGTACACCCCACGCACTTCCACCAACACAGGTGGTCTTCAGCTCCCTCACTGTTTCTGCTATTTTAGTGTTCCCTCTGTCTATGCAACCCTTCAGTGTATTTCACAGATGGCACAATCGGTGTGTTTTCTCAGTCAGCTTCCCAGGCAAGGATTTGGAAATGTACCCCAAAAGATGCTGTACCCACATTTAAATACTGAAATTAGTGCTCGATTGAATTGATTGCTCAGTATAGGGTGTCCACCAACTCTGCTCAGAGTGGGTGAAAATGCGCTTTGGGGATGAAAGATGAGTTCAGCAGGAAAGTGAGCCCGTCAGGTAGCTTTTATAAGCGCACATTATCCAGCATAGCTGACGTGATGCTGTGCAAATGTTCCTTATTTTGTACCACTTCTTTTCTCTGGCCATTTATTGAGTCACTGTAATTTTGGCCATCCTACAAGGGTTAAGAACTCCAATAACTTTTTTCTTAGGATTTTTTTAATGATCTAGACATGAGGTTTGGACCATTGGTTTTCTTAGAGGATTATCTACACAATTCACTTTACCCATTGGTTAACATATAGGTTTTTGATTGGACGCCCTCCCTACTCCGTATCCCTTAAGAGTAGAATTTCGCCTGAATTCACAACTTCCATTCAAAAACAAATGCCTAGGTGCTGTCTTATGCTTGTGTGTTTTTATATAGAAATCACACAAAAAAAACCTGCAGAGGACCCTCAATACCAACTATCCGACACTTTGATCTTGTACGTGACATAGTTGAATGAGCTGAGAATCTTGGAATAGTCCCTGAGCAGCAGACTACAAACCAACCCTGCCTGCAGAGTCTCAAATGACTTCTCAAAAGGAGAGCTGCCTGCCGCCTTGTGAATCAGCCCTTTTTAAATTCACTTGTTTTGTCCCAAGAGGAATCAAGTTGTGTTTGCCTCTGTCAACCCTGACATGCAGTCTTGGGGAAGAAGTCTAGTCTATTTCCTTCCACAATGACACGCTCCAGGGAAATGTAATCTCTATTCCCACTACAGTACACAATCACCTTAGAGCAACATGGCCTCACCTTGCTCACCACCATTCAATGTCCATCACTTATAAAGGCTCCACAGCACTTTGCATATATGAACCACACATATGCACTTTGCATATATGAACCACACATATGGAAAGTGTGTAGTAAGCATACTGGATAATTGTTTTGTGGCAGTTGTGTTAACATTATGTTAGAGGTTATTTCATCAGATCTGCCGGTTGATGGAGACTGGACAAATAGAGCCAATGCAAATAGAACACGTTTGGCCCCCCTAGGGCCAGTGGGATAGATACTGGCTTTGATGGTGTGGGGTTGAATGTATGTGGTGGGAGTGAAGAGTCCAGCCTCCACACATTTCTCAGCCACTTGTAAAAATGCACCTTGTTTGTGCTGTCGTCGCTCACAACTCCCACTCTGGCTTCAGACAATTGCTGTGTGCTGCGCTTCTCCAGGGGAAAGACGGGCCATTTTTATTGCATTTTTATCCCTGTTATTGCAGGTTTCATCTAATATCATGAGTCAAAACACGCTTTGTTCTCTTTGCGTTAAGGTCGTAGAAACAGTGACATTGAACTCCCTTTATTTAACTCGGCAAGTCAGTTAAGGACCATTCTCTTATTTACGAAGATGGCCTACAATGGCCAAATCCTAACGCGGACGCAGGGCCAATTGTGCACAGGAAGCAGTGTTCTCGCCATGGCATGGGTGGAGCGCCATCCATGCGTGCGTGAGTGAGAGATCGGAGTGGAGATATCCCTTCCAGTCTGGTGGTACAAGGTCTGCGTGTGGGGGGAGAGAGGAGTAGGTACCACCAGTTACTGGCCCGACCCAAGGGCTGCATGCCCTGGCCTAGTGCCCAGGCGTGAACTCCCCGGACGCTATGAGGGCTCCTCGACTCTCGGTTGCCTGTATCAATGGCCAGCTCATCAGTCTACCACGGTCCTCACTTTGTGTGCAGTGAGGAGGCAATAACCATGGGGCAGTTTGCTCTTGCTTTCCCAAAGCCGCTTAAGGCTAACCCGATCGACCAACATGCCGTCTGAGTTGGGAAGAAGCAGTGCTTCCCTGTTATTTCTGACTTTTACTTGAAATCAAAATAGTGTAGTAGTGGCAACAGTACTAGGTAAGAAAGGGATTTAGCTGAGGGTAAAGGAACACTCCACCCAAAAATGATCTTTTGGTATTTTTTTTTCTTTTTCAGTATTTTGAAAGCTATATCTCTTTAACTTGATTGCTGACATGCAAAATATTTTGGGACTATCAACAATGGACTAATGAAACCCATACCAAAAGACTGATGTTTTAGTAAGGTAAGCTAAATACTAGTGTGAAGACTTTCGCAATATCGAACACTTTCCATGTATAATGTCTCTTTCAACATCAGCGACTTCGAAGGGCAGCAGGTTTTTGACGCATGTCATTCTGTGCCATGGTCTCATTGATAAGTTATTACCTCATTGACCTTGGGTGGTGTTTTGTCTCTTATTCATTCCTGTCATGGCCCTCGGCGGATGGCATAATGCCATGGTTTGCCACCCCTACGGACTGCTGCTGATTTATAGCCACTGTCCCCCGAGTACCAGTTTTATAGGGTGAAATCCAACCTCCAAATACTACGAGGTGCCAGCGAGTCTCTGAACCACATAATTGATTGGATCGCCTTTGCACTTGATTTTGTTTACGACGTTACATTTTGTGCAATGTAATTTTGACCTCCGTTGTTTCCGATCTACACTGAACAAAAATATAAATGCAACATGCAACAATTTTAAAAGATTTTACTGCGTTACAGTTCATATAAGGAAATCAGTCAATTAAAATCAATTCATTAGGCCTTAATCTATGAATTTTACATGACTGGGAATACACAGATACCTTTAAAAAAAAAAATAGGGGTGTGGATCAGAAAACCAGTCAGTATCTGGAGTGACCATCATTTTCCTCATGCAGCGCGAGACATCTCCTTCGCATAGAGTTTGTCAAACTCTGCGGTTGTGAGGCCGGTTGGACGTACTTCCAAATTCTCCAAAATGACGTCGGAGAGAAATGAACATTCAATTCTCTGGCAACAGCTCTGGTTGACATTCCTGCAATCAGCATGCCAATTGCACGCTCCCTCAAGACTTGAGACATCTGTAGCATTGTTGTTGTGTGACAAGACTGCACATTTTAGAGTGGCTATTTATTGTCCCCAGAACAAGGTGCACCCGTGTAATAATAATGCTGTTTAATCAGCTTCTTGATATGCCGCACCTGTCCGGTGGATGGATTATCTTTTGTACTGAACATTTTGGGGATTTTTTTTATTTCATCTCAACATGGGACCAACACTTTTTACATGCTGCGTTTCTTAATATTTTTGTTCAGTATAAATTCTTGATCTGATAGCTGTACGTGGCAGGACCTAGTGTGCTGGATTGTAGTTCTAATTCTAGTGGTTCAGATGTTTATCCATCCCCTCAGCATTGCCCCAAATCATGAAATGAAATACTGATAAGATATTGTATGTTCAAAGAAGGAATAAGAGACCTGTCAGAGAGAGTCACCTTTAGTTACCAAATGTGTTAGTCTTTGAGCACCCTTAGTGGATTTGCCATCAACCGGATGCATCCGGTTTTCAGGGATACAACAAATTCAACCCTAGCTTCTTTTCCCATTGAAAACCTGATGTGGGAACTCCGCTCAGGCGTTTTCTTTTACGCCTGCTACGTTAGGTTAGTCTTTGAGCAGTCTTTTGGCACCCAGTGCTAATACAGGCCAGTTTCGTAGTTAATATTATGTTAGTACCAGCTTGAATTGCGCTTTAAGATAGTGTTACCAAGTCCTATCTGTGTTTCCTGCACCCATGTTGGCTCTTTCTGTTTTTAGTTCCCTGCAGGCCTACTCTGCCACGTCTGTGCCAAGCCAAATGCTTGTGCATTAGCCAAGCAGCCATGGGAACAGACGTATGGTGCAGCGACCATGCCAGCCTTGTCAGGCTAAAATAGACTATCTGGAGAAGCGACGCTTCAAGCACTCCATACCAGTGTAAACAAATTACAGCACAGTTGGAAGACCTTCACCTTAATCAAAGAACACAACCAACTTGTAAACTACTGTCCTGATACCCTTCCAGCCCTAGATGTGATACCACGCTCCCACTAGGACATTCTGAACACAAATATTCTGAACACATTTGCCAAGTGTCTCCAAGATTTGAAGCGGCATCAAAGCCTTGTATTACAAGGAATGACTACCCAGCCGGCACCTCAGGGGTCAAAGTAATCAATTGTGTGCATGAAGCAGATTTGATTTCCTAGCAATGAAGTAACCATGTTGCTAAAAAATTACTCCCAGCACTGTTAAGCATATGATTACTTTTCGATTTATTTAAGACATAATAATATTATTGTAAGATCCTTTAGACATACGGGCCGTGATGGACTAATATTGGAGTGGAGTGGATCAGTCTGTACTGTGTAGTTTTCCAATCACATCCCTAACCAGAACATCTCATCCCGAACCAGTACATTAATAACTAATTGGGTGGGAATGTTAAGTGCTCTTTGCTCTTCTGTATTGATTAAGAAGATATATTTTATCAGTCTTCTTCTCCGGTTGTAATTATAGTGACATGCTTTGGCACTACTTTCATACAGTTTGGTTCCTCACTGGCGGTTGTGTTTTCGCCAGCTAGTGCCGAGTGATGGAGTAGGTGCTTCAGCAGCCGCATAGCTGTCCGGGCCTGAGAGCTGGTGTGAAACATGACTCCGCTGGGTCCGCGGCAGGGTCCCGCTCATTGAGCAGACATCCACAGGAAAGGCCGACGTAATTCTCGCCATCAATTACTCTTGCAGTCACAAGCCACATCCGCGTGCCCCCACATGCCTTACCGTGGCGCGCCAGGGTGTAAACGAGAGCATGCAGCCAGCCGATAAATACCACATCTATCTCCCTCCTCTCTGGTGCTTTTTCTCTGTACCTTCCCTCTGTGAGTGATAAAAAAAAAATATATATATATATATTTCTCTTTATTTTCTCTCCCTCTTTATATCGTTCTCTCTTCATTATTCTCTCTTGTTCTTCCCTCTCTCTCTGACTTTCTCTCTTCTAGTCCCGTATCCTGCTTTCTCTGTATCAAAACGTTTCCATTTCACATGATGCGCTTTTCTCATCCCCCTCTCCTTTTTCATTTTACTCTGTTCACTCTGTCGTCCATCTTTCAGACCATCTCTCTCACTTACCCAATTCTCTACCTGTCATGTTCTCATTTATCCTTTTTATTCTTTACATCTCCTTTTCAGTTTGCATTCTCCCTCCCTGCTTCCCTCTAATTCTCCCCTTCGTAGCACTTGATGCCTGATGACAAGATGATTGATTACGTCAGTCTCTCTACCATCAAGGAGATGATGAGTGGTTGTAAAGAGTTGCCTACGGGAAGGTCCAGAGGACGTGACTCAGGTCATCCTGTCATCTGAACATCCTCTTTATTTGTCCTCTTCATGGCTTCTGCCGCATCGTTGACATGGCTACTGGTATTTCTACTGCTTTTTTTTTTAAGTCACCATTGTCATTATGATTAGACTGAATCTGTGTCGGCAGAATCTCCCTAATCCCCCAACTCGCTGAAGGGAGGGATGAGAACACCCCCACAGACGTTGTCTGGTTTCCTGTCTGTCTGGGGTTCACGCAATCATTGTCAGCTTTGTCATCGGATATTCCTCATCATCATAGATTCCATTGTCGTCTTCATAACCATCATCATCATCATAACCTTCATCGCTGTCGTCACCACCGTCACCATCAACACCACCTCCTTTGATCTCCATCCTATTTGTCAGGTGACTGGTAGTGGCTGCACACCTGAATGAGTCTGCCCGCAGTTATTTTTCTCAGCAGACATATGGAGAGAGAGATTGCGAGAGCCTCCCTCTGCGATGATGTGGCAAAGCGCAGCTCGATTCTCTCAACCAAGGCGTCAATTAAGGGACTGCAGCAGTGTGTCCTTCTGCCAAGTGGAGTAAAAGGGCTTTGAGTTCCAGTGTTTCCCCACGCACCATGGGCCTTAATAATATCTCCACAGTGTCGATGTCTGTGCCCCCACATAAATCAAATTAGCATAATATATATATATTTTTTTTAATCTGTTCTTTTAAGCTAGAGATATCTGTTTTTGCATTGGATGCGTCTCAATTCACCACATCTGCCAATGTCACACTTCCGCCTCTACAGTGACAGGTGACAGAGCTAAAGTGGTGTTTGTCCGACCATGAGACATCCCTAACATCGGTCATCTCACAAAATCATCTGTAACGTCCAAACTTTTATGACCCCTCTATGGAAAGGTGTCTCTAACAAACACAATGATTTTCTCAGTTTTGCCCCCACAAGCGTCTTGGGTCTCATCTGAAGCCCGTACAGCTGATCTGACTTCTGTCTTTAGCATCTGAACAGTTTGGGCTACACGCTAATATGTACAGGTCTGTTTTGCTCTAGGATGCCCACAGGCCTCAAGACTTGTCTGAAGGTCCCCTGGTACCAGTTCCACAAATGTATGGAATTATAAATGGAGACTATTTAGTGACAAAAAATAAGATATTATTATTTTATTTGCTGGTATTTAACATGTTTCCTGAACTTTCTTATAATTCTCAGATATACAATGTATTCAGACCCCTTCCCTTTTTCCACATTTTGTTACATTACAGCCTCAAAATGGATTACATTTGTTTTCTTCTCATCAATCTACACTCAATACACCATAATGACAAAGTGAACAAAGGTTTTTATAATTTTTTCCTAATTCATAATTTTTTTAAACAAATACATTATTTACATAAGTATTCAGACGCTTTGCTATGAGACTTGAAATTGACCTCTGGTGCATCCTGTTTCCATTGATCCTCCTTGATGTTTCTACAACTTGATTGGAGTCCATCTGTGGTAAATTAAATTGATTGGACATGATTTGGAAAGGCACACACCTGTTTATATAAGATCCCACAGTTGACAGTGCATGTCAAAGCAAAAACCAAGGCATGAGGTTGAAGGAATTGTCCGTAGAGCTCAGAGACAGGATTGTTTCGAGGCACAGATCTGGGGAAGGGTACCAAAACATTTCTGATGCATTGAAGGTCCCCAAGAACGCAGAGGCCTCGATCATTCTGAAATGGAAGAAGTTTGGATCCACCAAGGCTCTTTCTAGAGCTGGCCATCTGGCCAAACTGAGCAATCGGGAGAGAAGAGCCTTGGGCAGGGAGGTGACCAAGAATCCGATGGTCACTCTGACAGAGTTCCAGAGTTCCTCTGTTGAGATGGGAGTACCTTCCAGAAGAACAACCATCTCTGCAGCTCTCCACCAATCAGGCATTTATGATATTGGCAAGATGCCAGAAGGCACCTAAAGGACTCTGACTATGAGAAACAACATTGTCTGGTCTGATGAAACCAAGATTGAACTCTTTGGCCTGAATGCCAAGCATCACATCTGGAGGAAACCTGGCACCATCCCTACGGTGAAGCATGTTGGTGGCAGCATCATGCTGTAGGGTTGCTTTTCAGCAGCAGGGACTGGGAGACTAGTCAGGATCGAGGGAAATGTGAATGGAGCAAAGTACAGAGAGATCTTTGATGAAAACCTGCTCCAGAGTGCTCAGGACCTCAGAAGTTTCACCTCCCAACAGGAAAACGAACCGGAGCGCACAGCCAAGACAACACAGGAGTGGCTTCGGGACAAGTCTCTGAATGACCTTGAGTTGCCCATCCAGAGCCAGGATTTGAACCCGATTAAACATCTCTGGAGAGACCTGAAAATAGCTGTGCAGCGATGCTCCCCATCCAACCTGACAGAGCTTGAGAGGATATGCAGAGAAGAATGTGAAGAATTTCCCAAATACATGTGTGCCAAGCTTGTAGCATCATACCCAAGAAGACTCGGGGCTGTAGTCGCTGCCAAATGTGCTTCAACAAAGTACTGAGTAACGGGTCTGAATACTTAAGTAAACGTGATATTTCCTTTTGTCTAATAACCTGCACTTGTTTTGTCTTTATGGGGTATTGTGTGTTGATTGATTGATGGGGGGGGACTTTCATCCAGACGTAACAAAATGTGGAAAAGGTCAAGGGGGCTGAATACTTTCCGAATGCACTGTAGAACAAACTTCCTTTTAGATGTTTTTTGGGGACCATCTGTCATTATTCAATGTGTTTGTATTGGCTAATAGCAGTAAGGCCAAATTAATTTTTAATCAAATAATGTTTGATGATCTTTGGTATAAAGTTATTAAAACAATTTCAAATAATTTAGTAGAACCCCCCCCTTTTAAAGGAAGAGCAGTGGACAACGACTTTCCCACCGACTAAGCCAAGTTCTAGTTTCTTACTGATGCTGTGATGTTGTTATGGACTGCTTGTGTGAGAGACTGTTTGAAAAGAGGTAGTGGCACACATAGAAATAGGGGGGTCGAGAGTGGAGGCGCCAAGGTGCAGTGGGAAAAGAGATGGAATTTTAGCCAGTGGGGAAAGAGTGGGTGTTGCGGCTTTGGGAGTTAATTTTGGGACCATTAGCTTTGTGACCTTTACACTTTATAACTCGCACACACTGAGCTGTGGCTTGAAGAGACACCTCCTTGCTGAAGGACTTTAAGCTCACCAACCATATTATTTTATTTTTTGTACCTTTTTATAGAACCTTGTTACTTCAAATATCACACTGACTGCCCACTGTATTCCATGTTAAGATGCAATACTCTGAATGTAATCATAATACATTATATGATACCAATTAATGTATAGGTAATCTTAATGATAACGATGTCAAAATTAATCAGATAATAACAAATATTGTACAGTGTACTGTATCGATGAAAGATTTCCCATTTCCATCACTCCTCCTCCAAATGGTTATTTAAAAAAAAAAAAATAGGAAAACAAATAAATTGTGCATCTTATTTGCACAGTTTTCTACCAGAATTTAAATTTCGGTCTTAATTTCAAACTAATGCTTATTTTCTTTTTACTTTTGCATTCAGGCCTGTAGTGTATTGTGGCTACTGATGCTATTTCGATAACACTAGGTGGTTAGTATGTACAGTTAAAGTCAGGAGTTTACATACAGTACACCTAAGCCAAATACATTTAAACTCAGTTTTTACAATTCCTGACATTTAATCCTAGTAGAAATTCCATGTTTTAGGTCAGTTAGGATCACCACTTTATTTTAAGAATGTGAAATGTCAGAATAATAGTTGAGTGATTTATTATATATAGCTTTTATTTCTTTCATCACATTCCCAGTGGGTCAGAAGTTAACAAAGACTCAATTAGCATTTGGTAGCATTGCCTTTAAATTGTTTATCTTGGGTCAAACGTTTCGGGTAGCCTTCCGCAAGCTTCCCACAATAAGTTGGGTGAATTTTGGCCCATTCCTCCTGACAGAGCTGGTGTAACTAAATCAGGTTTGTAGGCCTCCTTTCTCCAAATGCTTTTTCAGTTCTGCCCACATATTTTCTATAGGATTGAGGCCAAGGCTTTGTGATGGCCACTCCAATACCTTGACTTTGTTGTCCACAACTTTGGAAGTATGCTTGGGGTCATTGTCCATTTGGAAGACCCATTTGCGACCAAGCTTAAACTTCCTGACTGATGTTGCTTCAATATATCCACATAATTTTCTGCCTCATGATGCCATCTATTTTGTGAATTGCACCAGTCCCTCCTGCAGCATAGCACCCCCACAACATGATGCAGCCACCCCCGTGCTTCACGGTTGGGAGGGTGTTCTTCGGCTTGCAAGTCTCCCGCTTTTTCCTCCAAACATAATGATGGTCATTATGACCAAACAGTTATTATGGCCAAACAACTATTGTTGTTTCGTCAGACCAGAGGACATTTCTCCAAAAAGTACGATCTTTGTCCCCATTTACAGTTGCAAACTGTAGTCTGGCTTTTTTTATGGAGGTTTTGGAGCAGTGGCTTCTTCCTTGCCGAGCGGCCTTTCAGGTTATGTCGATTTAGGACTCATTTTACTGTGGATATAGATACTTTTGTACCTGTTTCCTCCATCTTCACAGGGTCCTTTGCTGTTGTTCTGTGATTGATTTGCACTTTTCGCACCAATGTACATTAATCTCTAGGAGACAGAACGCGTCTCCTTCCTGAGCGATATGACGGCTGTGTGGTCTCATGGTGTTTATACTTGCTTACTATTGTTTGTACAAATGACCTTGGTTCCTTCAGGCGTTTGGAAATTGCTCCCAAGGATGAACCAGACTTGTGGAGGTCTACAATTTTTTTTCTAAGGTCTTAGCTGATTTATTTTGATTTTCCATGATGTCAAGCAAAGAGGCACTGAGTTTGAAGGTGGGCCTTGAAATACATCCACAGGTACACCACCAATTGACTCAAATTATATTAATTAGCCTATCAGAAGCTTCTTAAAGCCATGGCATCATTTTCTGGAATTTTCCAAGCTGTTTAAAGGCAGTCAACTTAGTGTATGTAAACCTCTGACCAATTGGAATTGTGATACAGTGAAATAATCTGTCTGTAAACAATTGTTGGAAAAATGACTTGTGTCATTCACAAAGTAGATGTCCTAACCGACTTGCCAAAACTTTAGTTTGTTGACCTAAGTATATGTACATTTACGACTTCAACTGTACAAGTGTTGTCTGCTGATGATAGTTGCTAACACTAGCTGGTTAGTGTATTTAAGTGTTGGTTCTAGAGCAGACATTTAGCTGCTGTAGCTGGTGTGGACAGGCCATATCAATTTGAGCCTCTTCATTCGGGGCTCAGGGAGATTGCTGTCAGCAAATTATCAGCCTTTGCCACCTCTGCACAATTCCGCCTATATGCCTGACACACACATACAACGCAAGCACCCTCACACACACACACTCGATGCAAGTGCACTCACATCAGTGTTTTCCACAAGCACATGGATAGACCAGCCAAATAGAAAATGTAGCCTGCCAGCCCCCCCACCTCCAAACAAGCTGTATTGTTGATGGCCGTTAATACACTCTACTGCTAGATTGTATTTTCAGCCAGCAATTGTCAGGAAAAAACACTGATAGAATTTTTTTTTACTTTTAGGAAAAACTAAATTTGAAACTGCTGACTTCAAGCTTCCTTTTTAAGAGGCTTTTTTATTTGATTTTTTTTAGCTATCTGCAATACAGGTATTATTGCAGAATGAAGCAGGTGTTAAACATGGCCTTTGCTTTACATAAAAGCAACAGTTGACTACTCCATTGTCAACACTTTGATTAAATCAGTAGAACTGAAGTGCCTTCAGAAAATATTCACACCCCTGGACTTTTTCCATATTTTGTTGCATGACAGCCTGAATTTAAAATGTATCAAATTGAGATACCCCATAATGTCAAAGTGGAATTATGTTTTTGGACATTTTTACAAATAGTGTATCATGCATGTTTTGAAAGACACACAAAAAAGAGAATAGGTTTCCAGTCAGCCCACGAATCATACTACATTTCTGCCGATAGGTGATAAGCAAGAGGTTCTGTAATAACATTTTGACTGCTTTCATCTTATTAACCAAAGACCAATAAAAAAGGATGTTTCACTCAATAGGTTGTCTCTGCTCAGCCGATGTAGCAATGTTGTCGTTTGATGCAGTCTAGTCCATTTGTTTATTCCATCATGCATTCCATAGAATAAAATTATAGTCCCAAAAGGTGAAGAATATACAAATCAAGTACCCATTTTAGAACGTCATCCTCCTCCTTTATGCTGGCAAACCTGCCAACCACTTTGTCAATGTCTCCCGCTCAATACAAAGCAAAGGGAGGTTGGAAAGTCTGCCCTCATTCATCATGCATGCACACAAATAGCTCTTGATGAGCTTCAGGCGGCTAAAACTTTGCTTGGCACTGCTGACGGGAATGGTTTTGTCGATTTTCTATGGAGAATTGTCCGATTTGGATATGCTCGGTGCATATCGTTAGCAGTGAGGAACGGTAGGACTGCATCAGTGTTGAGATCCGTGGCTAACTCTGAATACATTGTGCAGAAAGAGAGGAATGCATCCACAACTTCCTCTGGCTTGGAAATGTGAAAGCTCAAGCATATTCCTTTCTGCATCATGGTGCTCAAAGCGCTTTGGGTTGAGCACAGAGAACAGTTGTGCCATTTCTCTGAAGTCAGAAAATCGAATCTCAAACTGCCCCACAAAAACATCAAGTATGTAAGAGTATACACTGAGTATACAAAACATTAACCACACCTGCTCTTTCCATGACAAACTGACCCAGGTGAATTCAGTTGAAAGCTATGATACCTTATTGATGTTACTTGTTAAATCCACTTCAATCCATGTAGATGAAGGGTAGAAGACCGGTTCAATAAGGATTTTTAAGTCTTGAGACAATTGAGACGTGGATTGTGTATGTGTGCCATTCAGAGGGTAAATAGGTAACACAAAATATTTGAAAGCCTTTTAATAGGGTATGGTACGTAGTAGGTGCCAGGCGCACCGGTTTGAGTGTGACAAGAACTGCAACGCTGCTGGGTTTTTCACGCTCAACTTCAAAGCACCTTCTCCTTTCCGGAATTGGGTCGCCCTCTGCGTCCCCGTCATGAAACCTCTTCCTCTTGCGCGCTCTCTCTGCAAACTCAGTTGTTGCTTTATTTTGTTAGCCCATCTCTTTCGCAGTGTTCTCCAACTTGTCTTAGGCCTCATCTGTGTGTCTGTATAATCTCAGTCATGTAGGTGTCAATTGAATTGATAGTTAGAAAGGATGTACGTATTCTTTAGTAAACTGTTCCAAAACACCAATATAAATGTAAACTCAAATGTAGTCATTTTTTTAGAGAAGGCCATTGGCTTCAGAGGTCGTCTTTTGGTGTAGTATGGTTATGGTGCTTTACTCGGCGCAGGGCTTCAAGGATCGCGGGCACACTGTATAACCCCTTCAGTGGCCTGTTTCCTGGAGGCCCGCTTTGTGTCCGATAGGCTCTTCAGCTTGAGAATGTTCTCTCCAGCTGCATGTTTTCCTGTTCCTCCACAAGTATTTTAAAACTTGGGAGGCTAGAAGATAAAAAGCAGTACAGGGTCTCCATTCACAGGAGGTTGGTGGCATCTTAATTGATGAGTACGAGCTTGTGGTAATTGCTGGAGCGGAATAAGTGGAATGGTATCAAATACATCAAGGACATTGAGAGACTTGTCCCGAATCCACTCCTGCGTTGTCTTGGCTGTGGGCTTAGTGTCATTGTCCTGTTGGAAGCGGAACCTTCTCCCCAGTCTGAGGTCCTGAGTGCTCTGGAGCAGGTTTTCATCAAAGATCTCTCTGTACTTTGCTCCATTCATCTTTATCTCGATACTGGCTAATCTCCCAGTCCCTGTCACTGAAAAACATCCCCACAGCATGAGGCTGCCACCACCATGCTTCACCGTTTGGATGGTGCCAGGTTTCCTCCAGACGTGACTCTTGGCATTCAGGCCAAATAGTTCAATCTTGGTTTCATCAGACCAGAGAATCATGCTGATTGATTGTGCCTTGAATTCTAAATAAATCACTGACAGTGTCACCGGCAAAGCACCCCCACACCATCACACTTCCTCCTCCATGCTTCACAGTGGGAACTACACATGCAGAGATCATCCGTTTACCTATTCTGCGTCTCACAAAGACACGGCAGTTGGAACCAAAAATCTCAAATTTGGACTCATCAGACCAAAGGACATATTTCCACAGGTCTAATGTCCATTGCTCATGTTTCTTGGCCCAAGCAAGTCTCTTCTTATTATTGGTGTCCTTTTGTAGTTGTTTCTATGCAGAAATGTGACCATGAAGGCCTGTTTCACTTCTCTGAACAGTTGATGTTGAGATGTGTCTGTTACTTGAAATCTGGGAAGCATTTATTTGGGCTTCAATTTCAGAGTTTTTTATTTTTTATCCCAGCCCCCGTCCCTGCAGGAGACCTTTTGGTATGCAATCATTGTAAATAAGAATTTGTTCTGAACTGACTTGCCTAGTCTAATAGAAAAGTAATAACTTATCCTCTGCAGCAAAGGTAATTCTGGCTTTTCCTTTCCTGTCCTCATGAGAGCCAGTTTCATCATAGCGCTTGATGGTTTTTGTAACTGCACTTGAAAAAACTTTCAAAGTTGTTAATTTTCCCGGGTGACTCTGACCTGAATGTCTTAAAGTAGTAATGGACTGTTGTTTCCCTTTGCTTATTTGAGCTATTCTTTCCATAATATGGACTTGGTCTTTTAACAGTTAAGGCTATCTTCTGTATACCAACCCTACCTTGTCACAACAGAACTGGTTGGCTCAAATGCATTAACTTCTTCGATATAGGGGGAGCTCTTTTAATTTTTGGATGAAAAACGTTCCCGTATTAAACAATATATTTTGTCATGAAAAGATGCTCGACTATGCATATAATAGACAGCTTTGGAAAGAAAACACTCGGACGTTTCCAAAACTGCAAAGATATTGTCTGTGAGTGCCACAGAACTGATGTTACAGGCGAAACCCAGATAAAATCCAATCAGGAAGTGCCGCATTTTTTAAAACCGCCTCATGCTAATGACTCCTTATATGGCTGTGAAGAAGCTAGGAGTCAGCTTACGTTTTCCACGTTTTCCCCAAGGTGTCTACAGCATTGTGACGTATTTGTAGGCATATCATTGGAAGATTGACCATAAGAGACTACATCTACCAGGTGGTCGCTTGGTGTCCTCCGTTGCAATTATTGCGTAATCTCTAGCTGCAGTGTTTTCCGTTTGCTTCTGATGAGAAGCCAACTGCCACCACTGATAGATTATCGAATAGATATGTGAAAAACACCTTGAGGATTGATTCTAAACAACGTTTGCCATGTTTCTGTCGATTATTATGGAGCTAATTTGGAAAAAAGTTTGGCGTTGTAAGTGACTGCATTTTCCAGTCTTTTTCTTAGCCAAACGTGATGAACAAAACGGAGCTATTTCGTCTACACAAATAATATTTTGGGAAAAAATGAACATTTGCTATCAAACTAAGTCTCGGGATTGAAAGCATCCGAAGTTCTTCAAAGGTAAATGATTTTATTTGAATGCTTTCCTTGTTTTTGTGAAAATGTTGCCTGCTGAATGCTAGGCTTAATGCTATGCTAGGCTATCAATACTCTTACACAAATACTTGTGTAGCTTTGGTTGAAAAGCATATTTTGAAAATCTGAGATGACAGTGTTGTTAACAAAAGGCTAAGCTTGTGTTTGAATATATTTATTTCATTTCATTTGCGATTTTCATGAATAGGAAACGTTGCGTTATGGTAATGAGCTTGAGGCTATGATTACGCTCCCGGATACGGGATTGCTCGTCGCTAGATGTTAAGAAGGAAAGAAATTCCACAAATGAACTTTTAACAAGGCACACCTGTTAATTGAAATGCATTCCAGGTCATTACCTCATTAAGCTGGTTGAGAGAATGCCAAACGCGTGCAAAGCCGTCATCAAGACAAAGGGTGGCTACTTTGAAGAATCTTAAATATACTTCTTGTTTTTTTGGTTACTACATGATTCCATACAGTATGTGCTATTTCTTAGTTTTGATGTCTTCACTATAATTCTACAATGTAGAAAATAGTAAAAATAAAAACCCTTGAATGAGTAGGTGTCTAAACCTTTGACAGGTACTGTATGTACACACACAAAAACATCCTATTGGCATGTACACCTACCTATTCTATAGACACCCAACGCATTCATAAACCAAGCATTTTTAGTAAATGCTCATCGATCAAACAAATATATGAGATCGTGTAGGGGGGAAAAAGGGATTATTTACTTTGTTTTGATTGCTGTCACAGAACTCAGCCTGTCAGTGTGTAACATATACCGTACTGTACAAGCAGCAGCAAAGTCCTTTTAATTCATTCTTGCAATGAGAAAGTTAGTGTATTTATGGCTTGATCTGCGAGGTTCTGGGACTAAGCTATTTTAGGTCTTATTCAAAGCTCTGTAGGGAGATGTGATGTGAATCAAGTGGTGCCCCTCACCATGAATTATGCAGTGTTTGTGGACTTTCTTCTGCTACCCTGCTCTCCTCTCTCTCGCTTTCACTCAAACACACTTTTTCCTTCTCACACATCCCTCCTTCCCCCTACACACATTGATACGCTGTCTCTCACACACACTGACTCCTTCCCTCCTCACCCTCAATCTCTCTCTCTCCCTCTGACACTGCTGAATACTGACTAGATTTGTAGATGTGCTACGTGGGGGTTGCAATCAGAAGCAGGTCATGTGTTGTGTGGACGAGGCGACTCATTCTCTCCCTACCATTTAACCAAAAGGAAGGGGAGGCCGACTGACGAGTAGATTATTTATTTCATGGGCCCCCCATTTGAGACTTTGTGTGTGTGTTTTGATGGAGTTTATTTGTATGTTCTTGCATACACCTAGTGAATTATGCACATATGTGGGACTCACCTTGTAAAACCTACGATTTAAGCCTTAAACTGGCAAAAGCTTTCCGAATTAAGAACCGTAATCCACTTTGCTGCAATGCCCTGCAATGCAACATCCTTTGTCCTTAGTCTCTCATTATGTGTGTGCGTGTGTGTGTGTGTGTGTCCTTAGTGTCAGTGTATGAGCATGCGTGTCTATTTCACCATATTGTGCCAGTGAGAGGGAGGTGGAAGAAAAAACTCAGTTCTCCTCAGCTCATGAAAAATAGCTGGGAAGGGGCAAATATTTGAGCGGCGCCAATAGAGCTGCACTGTTAGCCCAGAAATAAATACAACTCAATCCTCCCAGGTGCTTCGATTCAGTCTTCTCTGCTGAAGCAAACCTGCCTGGCAAATGTTCACAAGGGGAAAGAACGAGCAAGAGAAAGGAAGAGCGACACAGGGTTGATTTTTAAATGAATTTGTTCTCATATAAATCACTGCTTGTCTGCAGTCCATTATTATAGCTGTGCTCATACATTTTATGTGACGTGTATATTTTAGATGAGGTCGCATTGTGTCGACATCTAGCCTCTTGGCAGGGTGTTCAGCCTTTAATTTGTTTGCCTCACGTAACCTCAAACACAGAGACAGTATTTAATGTAGAAGGCCATAAAGTTAATTTGAGCACCAATCCAATCCCACATGAATACATCCTGTCCAGCGTCTTTCTTTTCTTCTTCTTTGGCCTTCGAAACTAAATTCTCAACCCTCTAGGCATTTTCAGTTGTAGTATGGTTGGGCGTAGGTTTTATATCAGACCAACTGAAGGATTGCACAAATTTTCAAGATGTTCTTTAGACGTTGCCCTACTATAATTTCAAGACAAATTTGTGATATAGGTCAAATCCACAAATACTGAGACCAGATTTTTTTCACTTTAAAATGTACAGGTAGCTGCCATAATAAAGGAAAAACCAACATAAAGTGTCTTTAATAGGACAGTGGGCCACCACGAGCCAGAACAGCTTCAATGCGCCATGGAATATATTCTACAACTCTCTGGATCTCTTGGCGGGATGTATTTGTATTTATTATGGATCTCATTAGCTGCTACCAAGACAGCAGCTACTCTTCCTAGGGTCCAGCAAAATTAAGGCAGTTATAAAAATAAACGTTACAATACATTCACAACAGATTTCACAACATATTAAGTGCGTGCCCTCAGGCCCCTACTCTACTACCACATATCTACAACACACAATCCATGTGTACGCGTGTGTGCGTACAGTGTCTATGTTATCATGCGTTTTGTATGTGTCTGTGCCTATATTTGTGTTGCTTCACAGTCCCCCCTTTTCCATAAGGTTTATTTATATGTTTTTTAAATCAAATTTTACTGCTGGCATGAGTTACTTGCTGTGGAATGGAGTTCCATGTTGTCATGGAAGTAGTACTACTCCCATAGTCTGTTCTGGACTTGGGGACTGTGAAGAGTCCTCTGGTGACATGTCTTGTGGAGTATGCATTGGTGTCCGAGCTGTGTGCTAGTAACTCAAACAGACAGCTTGGCGCATTGAACATGTCATTACCTCTCACAAATACAAGTAGTGATGAAGTCAATCTCTCCTCCACTGTGTGCCAGATGACTGAACAGTAGTCCAGGTGTGACATAACTAAGGCCTTTAGGACCTGTCTTGTTGATAGTGCTGTTAAGAATGCAGACAAGCGCTTTATTATGGACAGACTTCTCCCCATCCTAGCTACTGTTGTAATCAATATGTTTTGACCATGACAGTTTACAATCCAGGGCTACTCCAAGAAGTTTAGTCTCCTCAACTTGCTCAATTTCCACATTGAAATACATCGTATTTAGTTGAGGTTTAGGGTTTAGTGAAAGATTTTTTTCCCAAATACAATGCTTTTTAGTTTTTAAATATTAAAGATGAACTTATTCCTTGCCACCCATTCTGAAACTAACTGCAGCTCTTTGTTAAGTGTTGCAGTCATTTCAGTCGCTGTGGTAGCTGACGTGTATAGTGTTGAGTCATTACTCAAAGCCAGTGGGATGTCATTAGTAAAGATTGAAAAAAAGTAAGGGGCCTTGACAGTTGAATGGATTATTCCTGATTCTTACCTGAATTTTGTTGGAGAGGCTTCCATTAATGAACACCCTCTGTGTTCTGTTAGTTAGGTAACTCTTTATCCACAATATATTAGGGGGTGTAAAGCCATAACACATCAGTTTTTTCAGTAGTGGACTATTATCGATAATGTCAAAAGCCGCACTGAAGTATTACAAAACAGCCCCCGCAATATTTTTATCATCAATTTCTCTCAGCCAATAATCAGTCATTTGTGTAAGTGCTGTGCTTGTTGAATGTCCTTCCCTATAGGCGTGCTGAAAGTCTTATTGATTTGTTTACTGTAAAATAGCATTGTATCTGGACAAACACCATTTTTTCCTAAAGTTTACAAAGGGTTGGTAACAGGCTGATTGGTCGGCTATTTGAGCCAGTAAACGGGGCTTTACTATCCTTAGGTAGGGGAATAACTTAACTTAACTTAAATTGAAGATTTGGCAAATAGGAGTGGCAATATCGTCTGCTATTATCTTAAGTAATCTTCCATCCAAGTTTTCAGACCCCAGTGGCTTGTCATTGTTGATAGAAAGCAATAATTTGTTCACCTCTTCCACACTTAGTTTTCGGAATTCAAAATTACAATGCTTGTCTTTTCATAATTTGGTGAGATATACTTGGGTGGATAGTGTCACCGTTTGTTGCTGGCATGTCATGCCTAAGTTTGCTAATCTTGCCAATGAAAAAAAAAATGTTTTAAGTAGTTGGCAAAATCCGTGGGTTTGTGATGAATGAGCCTTCTGATTCAATGAATGATGGAGCGGACTCTTCACGACTGTCTTGGTGTGTTTGGACCATGATAGTTTGGTGATGTGGACACGAAGGAACTTGAGTCTCGACACAGCTCTTACTACAGGCCCGTCAAATGTTTTTCTATAGTCCACGATCAGCTCCATTGTCTTGCTCATATTGAGGGAGAGTGTTGTCCTGACACCACACTGCCAGGTCTCTGACCTCCTCCCTAAAGGCTTTCTCATCGTTGTCGGTGATCAGGTCTAGCACTGTTGTCTCATCTGCAAACTTAATGATGGTTTTGGAGTCGTGCTTTGCCACGCAATCGTGGGTGAACAGGGAGTACAGGAGTGGACTACGCACCCCAACAACATTGTTGAGGATCAACGTGGCAGGTGTGTTACCACTTGGGGGCGGCCCGTCAGGATGTCCAGGATCCAGTTGCAGAGGGAGGTGTTTAGTCCCACGGTCCTTAGCTTAGTGATGAGCTTTGTGGGCACTATGGTGTTGAACGCTGAGGTGTAGTCAATGAACAGCATTCTCACATAGGTATTGCTTTTGTCCTGGTGGGAATGGGCAGTTTGGAGTGCGATTGAGATTGCGTCATCTGTGGATCTGTTGCAAATTGGAGTGGGTCTAGGGTTTCCAGCGTAATGGTGTTGTGAGCCATGACCAGCCTTTCAATGCATTTCATGGCTACCGACGTGAGTGCTACGGGGCAGTAATCATTTAAGCAGGTTACCTTCTCACTCTTTGGTACAGGGACTATGGTGGTCTGTTTGAAACATGTAGATATTACAGACACGGTCAGGGAGAGGTTGAAAATGTCAGTGAAGACACTTGTCAGGGAGAGGTTGAAAATGTCAGTGAAGACACTTACCTCTTGGTCCATGCATGCCATCTGGCACCACGGTTTTATAGGTCTTGCTCACATCGGCTACGGAGAGTGTGAGTGTGATCACACAGTTGCCCGGAACAGCTGGTGCTCTTATGCATGCTTTAATGTTGCTTGCTTTGAATTGAACATAAAAGGCATTTAGCTCATCTGGTAGGCTCACATCACTGGGCAGCTCGTGGCTGGGTTTCCCTTTGTAGTCCGAAATAGTTTGCAAGCCCTGCCACATCCTACAAGTGTCAGCCAGTGTAGTAGGATTCAATCTTAATCCTGTATTGACGCTTTGCCTGTTTGATGGTTCGTTTGAGGGCATAACGGGACTTCTTATAAGTGTCCGGATTAGTGTCCCATTCCTTGAAAGTGGCAGCTCTAGCCTTTAGCTCGATGCGGATATTGCCTATAATCCAGGGCTTCTGGTTGGGATGTGTACGTACCTCCCAGCATTTATATACGTGACTCTATAGCATGATAGGTTGTTAATTGTTTAATTAACTCAGTAACCACACTTGTATGGAAGGGCCTGCTTTCAATATACTTTGTATCCTTCATTTACTCAAGTGTTTCAATTATATTGGAATGTTTTTGTAAAATGTTCTGTGGAAATTGTTAAGTAGTCATTGTGCATGGATTTTTACTTTGTAACCATTTGGTTATTTAACTTAGTAACCATTTTGTTTTTGTTTGACATACATTTCAAAGTGAGAAATTTGAGTCCCTGTGTCACTTTGTTGCTATGGAATTGAAAGGCCGCCAGAACTGACACATGTCCCTGTCTTCTATAGGTCCATGGAGCAGGTACCATGAGGCTGCACTGCAGGAGCCTTCCCCTCTTCCTCCCTATCCTCAAGCCCCTAGCACATCATAAGCCGCTCTTCTGCCTCCCAGCCAATGGCAGGCCAACCACAGCCCCCAGACTCTTCCCCTCCCCCTGTCACCTGACCACTGATGTCCCCTCCTCTCAGCCCCTGGTTGGCCAAGATACAATGGTCAAAGTTATGGGCTACTCCTACCCTCGTGATGACTTTACCAACGTGACCAGCAAGATCCTGGCCAAGGTGGGCTGCAACCTGCACAACCAAGCCCACCATCCTATCTGGCTCATCAAAGAGCGAATCAAAGCCCACTTCTACCGTGCCTACATCATGCGCTCTGGCAACCCGCTTTTCTCGGTCCATGACAACCTCAGTCCGGTGGTGACTACGGAGCAGAACTTTGACAGCCTGCTCATCCCGCCCGACCACCCCAGCCGGAAGCGAGGCGACAACTACTACCTCAACCGGGGCACCATGCTGCGAGCTCACACGTCCGCCCACCAGAGGGAGCTGGTGTGCTCGGGGCTGGACGCCTTCCTGCTGGCGGGTGACGTGTACAGAAGGGACGAGATCGACGCCAGCCACTACCCTGTGTTCCATCAGATGGAGGGGGTACGCCTCTTCTCCAACCACGAGGTCAGTATAAATGGTTGTGGAGTTAAAGTACTAAACTCAGCACTGCCATGAGAAGCTCCAGTGTTATTGATTAGCTTCTGCTCCTAACCACAAGGTCAAGGCCTTCTCTGTAGTGTCACAACAAGGTCAAAGAGTAGGACTCACAAAGTATGATGAATACAGTGGGCCCTTGTTACACAGCGGCAAGATCTTCTGTTTTATTGATTTTAAATATGCTGTGTTGAGTGCTGTAAAGACATTGATAAGTCATCTTAGATTCACATACAGTAACTCACCTTTTTACCCCCAAGTTGTTTGCCAAGGTATCGAGTGGAGAGGACCTGTCTCTCTTTGAGAGCGGGGGGCACCGGACCCCTCAGAAGCAGGAGACACACACACTGGAGGCGGTTAAGCTTGTGGAGTTTGATCTGAAACAGACCCTCAACCGTATGGTCAGACACCTGTTTGGAGAAGGTAAACAACATTCCAAGTTCAAGTTTGTTGATAGGGACATCTTACCTTCCGATGGGTCTTGAGAAAGAGAGAAGAAATTCAATTAAAATTCTCCCATAGTCCTTTAAGGCCAGTGGTCTCTAGAAAGAAAGGATGTTTTTTTTAATACTTTTGGGATCAGTCCCTTGCCTTTTTGTCTCAACTTGTCCTTTCTTCTCCTCCATCTACCTTCACATTATCCTCTCTTCTCTGTGTCAGAGCTGGAGATCCGCTGGGTGGAGTGTTACTTCCCCTTTACCCATCCCTCCTTTGAGATGGAGGTGCGTTTCCAGGAGGACTGGCTGGAGGTGTTGGGCTGTGGAGTAATGGAGCAGGAGCTGGTGCACTCTGGTAAGCACATCTGTTGACAGACACACACACACACGTAAACACTCACACGAACGCATGAACACAGACACACCCTCATTCACTCTTCCAAACACACATGCACTTACTGTATACATGAACACAAACATGCTTTCACAAGAAAATGCACTTTCATAGACATACACACTTGGGCAAATACAAACGTATGCTTGCATACACTCGCACATACAAATACAGTGCATTCGGAAAGTATTCAGACCCCTTCTCCCTTTTTCCACATTTTGTTACGTTACAACCTTATTCTAAAATGGATTAAATAGTTATTTTTCCCTCACCAATCTACACCAATACACCATAATGACAAAGTAAAGACATGTTTTTAGACATTTTTGCAAATGTATTGAAAATAAGAAACAGAAATACCTTATTTACATACAGTACTAGTCAAAGTTTGGATACCTGCTCATTTTCTTTATTTTTTACTATTTTCTACATTGTAGAATAATAGTGAAGACATCAAAACTATGAAATAACACATATGGAACCATGTAGTAACCAAAAAAGTAACCAAAAAAGTGTTCAACAAATATATTGTAGATTCTTCAAAGTAGCCCTGATGACGTTATCTCAACCAACTTGATGAGGTAGTCACCTGGAATGCATTTCAATTAACAGGTCTGAACAGGTGTGTCTTGTCAAAAGTTAATTTGTTTAATTTCCGTCCTTCTTAATGAATTTGTGCCAATCAGTTGTGTTGTGACAAAGTAGGGTTGGTATACAGAAGACATCCCTATTTGGTAAAATACCAAGTCTATATTATAGCAAGAACAGCTCAAATAAGCAAAGAGAAATGACAGTCCATCATTACTTCAAGACATGAAGGTCAGTCAGTCCGAAGCATTTCAAGAACTTTGAACGTGTCTTCAAGTGCAGTCGCAAAAACCATCAAGCCCTATGATGAAACTGGAAAGGAAGACCCAGAGTTACCTCAGCTGCAAAGGATAAGGTCATTAAAGTTACAGCCTCAGAAATTGCAGCCCAAATAAATGCCTCACTGAGTCCAAGTAACAGTCACATCAGCTGTTCAGAAGAGACTGCGTGAATCAAGCCTTAATGGCCGAATTTCTGCCAAGAAACCAATACTAAAGAACACCAATAAGAAGAAGAGACGTGTTTGGGCAAAGAAACACGAGCAATGGACTTTAGACGGGTGGAAATCTGTCCTTTGGTCTGAGTCCAAATGAGATTTTTTTGGTTCCAACTTTGTGAGACGCAGAGTAGGTGAGCGGATGATCTCTGCATGTGTAGTTCCCAGCGTGAAGCTTGGAGGAGAAGTTGTGATAATGTGGGGGTGCTTTGCTGGTGACACTGTCTGTGATTTATTTAGAATTCAAATCAAACTTTATTTGTCACATGCGCCGAATACAGCAAGTGTAGACCTTACCATGAAATGCTTACTTACAAGCCCTTAACCAACAGTGCAGTTCAAGAAGTGTTAAGAAATTATTTACCAAATAAACTAAAGTAACACAATTACATAACAATAACGAGGCTATATACAGGGGGTACCGAGTCAGTGTGTGGGGGTACAGGTTCGAGGTAAAGTGAAGTGATTGAGCATAGATAATAAATAGCGAGTGGAAGCAGTGTACAAAACAAATGGGGGGGGTGTCAATGTCATAATGTAATAGTCGGGTGGCCATTTTTATTAATTGTTCGGCAGTGGCTTGGGGGTAGAAGCTGTTAAGGAGCCTTTTGGTCCTAGACTTGGTGCTCCGGTACCGCTTGCCGTGCAGTAGCAGAGAAACCAGTCCATGACTTGGGTGACTGGAGTCTCTGACAATTTTATGGTCTTTCCTCTGACACCACCAATTATATAGGTCCTGGATTGCAGGAAGCTTGACCCCAGTGATGTTCTAGGCCGTGCACACTACCCTCTGTAGCACCTTACGGTCAGATCCCGAGCAGTTGCCATTCCAGGCTGTGATGCAACCGGTCAGGATGCTCTCGATGGTACAGCTGTAGAACTTTTTGAAGATCTGGGGACCCGTGCCAAATGTTTTCAATCTCCTGAGGGGGTAAAGGTTTTGTCATGCCCTCTTCACGACTGTCTTGGTGTGTTTGGACCATAATAGATCGTTGGAGATGTGGACACCAAGGAACTTGACTCTCTCGACCCGCTCCACTACACCCCTTTTCCTATAGTCCACGATAATCTTCTTTGTCTTGTTCACATTTAGGGAGAGGTTGTTTTCCTGGCACCACACTGCCAGTTCTCTGACCTCCTCCCTATAGGCTGTCTCATCGTTGTCGGCTATCAGGCCTACCACTGTTGTGCAAACTTAATGATGGTGTTGGAGTTGTGTTTAGCCACGCAGTCGTGGGTGAACAGAGTACAGGAGGGACTAAGTACACACCTCTGAGAGGCCCCAGTGTTAAGGATCAGCGTGGCAGACATGTTGTTGCCTACTAGAGGTCGACCGGCTATGATTTTTCAACGCCGATACCGATTATATCGATTAATCGGCCGATTTAAATAAAATAAAAGTTGTATTTTTGGGATTTGTAATAATGACAATTACAACAATACTGAATGAACACTTATTTTAACTTAATATACTACATCAATAAAAATCAATATAGCCTCAAATAAATAATGAAACATGTTCAATTTGGTTTAAATAATGCAAAAACAAAGTGTTGAAGAAGTAAAAGTGCAATATGTGCCATGTAAGAAAGCTAACGTTTAAGTTCCTTGCTCAGAACATGAGAACATATGAAAGTTGGTGGTTCCTTTTAACATGAGACTTCAATATTCCAAGGTAAGAGGTTTTAGGTTGTAGTTAATATAGTATTTATAGGACTATTTCTCTCTATACCATTTGTATTTCATATACCTTTTGACTATTGGATGTTCTTATAGGCACTAGAGTATTGCCAGTGTAACAGTATAGCTTCCGTCCCTCTCCTCGCCCCTATCCTGGGCTCGAACCAGGAACACATCGACAACAGCCACACTTGAAGCAGCGTTACCCATCGCTCCACAAAAGCCGCGGCCCTTGCAGGGCAAGGGGAATAACTACTCCAAGTCTCAGAGCGAGTGACGTTTGAAACGCTATTAGCGCGGACCCCGCTAACTAGCTAGCCATTTCACATCGGAAACACCAGCCATTAGGCTGATAGGCTTGAAGTCATAAACAGTGCTGTGCTTGCAAAGAGCTGCTGGCAAAACACACGAATGTGTTGTTTGAATGAATGCTTACGAACCTGCTGCTGCCTACCATCGCTCAGTCAGACTGCTCTATCAAATCATAGACTTAGTTATAACACACAGAAATACGAGCCTTTGGTCACACTTCTTGTGACTCTCAAACCTGGATCCGGGAGCGTAATCATCGCCTGACACCAATTAGCATAATGCAAAGGACATAAATCTTCCTGGAAAATATTCCTATTCATGAAAATATTCCTATTCATGAAAATCACAAGTGAAATATATTGGAACACAGCTTAGCCTGTTGTTAATCACCCTGTCATCTCAGATTTTCAAAATATGCTTTATAGCCAACGCTAGACAAGCATTTGTGTAAGTTTATCATAGCCTAGCATAGCATTATGCCTTGCTAACAGCAGGCAACCTTGTCACGGAAATCAGAAAAGCAATCAAATTAAATTGTTTACCTTTGATGAACTTCGGATGTTTTCCCTCATGAGACTCCCAGGTAGATAGCCAAAGTTCATTTTTTCCCAAAATATTATTTTTGTAGGCGAAACAGCTCCGTTTGTTTTTCACGTTTGGCTGAGAAATCGCCCGGAAATTGTGGTCACCACAACGCCGAAAAATATTCCAAATTAGCTCCATAATATCGACAGAAACATGGCAAACGTTGTTTAGAATGCATCCTCAAGGTGTTTTTCTAATATCTATTCAATAATATATCCGTCGGGACATTTCGTTTTGCTCTAGGACCGATTGGAGTAATGGCTACCTCTGATTTTACGTGAGAATCTCTCTCGGAGCCTCCATGTGACCACTTACGCAATGTGGCTGCCTACGGCTATTCTTCAACAGAATCGCGTAAAACTACATCACAATGCTGTAGACACCTTGGGGAATACGTAGAAAGCGTAAGCTCGATGATGGTACATTCACAGCCAAATAGGGAGTCATTGGAACACAGCTCTTTCAAAACCTGGGGCACTTCCGGATTGGATTTTTCTCAGGCTTTCGCCTGCAACATCAGTTCTGTTATACTCACAGACAATATCTTTACAGTTTTGGAAACATTAGGGTGTTTTCAATCGAAAGCTGTCAATTATATGCATATTCTAGCATCTTTTCCTGACAAAATATCCCGTTTAAAACGGGAACGTTGTTTTTCCAAAAATGAAAATACTGCCCCCTAGCACCAACAGGTTAATTAACCTATGGTCAAATCTGGAAACTATCATTTCGAAAACAAAACGTTTATTATTTCAGTGAAATACGGAACCGTTCGCTATGTTATCTAACGGGTGGCATCCCTAAGTCTAAATATTCTTGTTACATTGCACAACCTTCAATGTTATGTCATAATTACGTAAAATTCTGGCAAATTAGTTCGCAATGAGCCAGGATGCCCAAACTGTTGTATATGCCCTGACTCTGCATGCAATGAACGCAAGAAAAGTGATACAATTTCACCTGGTTAATATTGCCTGCTAACCTTTATTTCTTTTAGCTAAATATGCAGGTTTAAAAATATATACTTCTGTGTATTGATTTTAAGAAAGGCATTGGTGTTTATGGTTTTTTCACAAATGCGCTTTTGTTAAATCATCCCCCAGCGTTGCATCGATTATATGCAACGCAGGACACGCTAGATAAACTAGTAATATCATCAACTATGTGTAGTTATAACTAGTGATTACGATTGATTGTTTTTTATAAGTTTATTGCAACTTACCTTGGCTTCTACTGCATTCGCGTAACAGGCAGTCTCCACAGTCTCCTTGTGGAGTGCAACGAGAGGCAGGTGGTTATAGCGTTGGACTAGTTAACTGTAAGGTTGCAAGATTGGATCCCCCAAGCTTACAAGGTGAAAATCTGTCATTCTGCCCCTGAACAAGGCAGTTAACCCACCGTTCCTAGGCCGTCATTGAAAATAAGAATGTGTTCTTAACTGACTTGCCTAGTTAAATTTTTTAAAAATTAAAAAAATTTTTTTTACAAAATCGGAATGGGCAGTGTGGAGTGTGAAAAAAAAGTTCATGGCTACCGACATGAGTGCTATGGGGCAGTAATTATTTAGGCAGGTTACGTTCGCATCCTTGGGCACAGGGACTATGGTGGTCTGCTTGAAACATGTAGGTATTACAGACTCAGTTGAAAATGTCAGTGAAGACACTTGACAGTTGGTCTGCGCATGCTTTGAGTACACGTCCTGGTAATCCATCTGGCTCCGCGGCTTTGCAAGGCACACTTAACCAGCATGGCTACCACAGCATTCTACAGCAATATGCCATCCCATCTGTTTTGCGCTTAGTAGGACTATCATTTGTTTTTCAACAGGACAATGACCCAACACACCTCCAGGCTGTGTAAAGGCTGTTTCACCAAGAAAGCGAGTGATGGAGTGCTGCATCAGATGACCTGGCCTCCACAGTCACCCGACCTCAACCCAATTGAGATGGTTTGGGATGAGTTGCACCGCAGAGTGAAGGAGAAGCAGCCAACAAGGGCTCACCATATGTGGGAACTCCTTCAAGACTGTTGGAAAAGCATTCCATTTGAAGCTGGTTGAGAGAATTCCACGAGTGTGCAAAGCTGTCAAGGCGTAGGGTGGCTATTTGAAGAATCTCAAATACAAAATATATTTTGATTTAACACTTTTTTTTGGTTACGACATGATTCCATGTGTTATTTCAGTTTTGATGTCTTCACTATTATTTTACAATGTAGAAAATAGTACAAAATTAATAAAAACCCTTGAATGAGTAGGCGTGTCCAACCTTTTGACTGGTACTGTGTGTATATATATCCTATCCTCACCATTATTGGTAATGGTGAGAGGTTAGCATGTTTTTTGGGGGGGGGGGGTTCAGCTTTTGCAACTTTTTCAATCATCATTATTCATAATTAATTCATGATTTGTCTTTAGCAATGCATTATCAGGATGAATTTAGAAGTGTTCACAAACATCTTATCTACACACAAAAGTACTACAGTCATTATTCACCATTCAGTTCCTATTGGGCAAAAAACAACACAAAACACAACCAAAACAAATTGCAAATGCATCCAACAAGTGTGTAGTCACAAGCTTCATGTAGTCATTGTGTGCTCGGAGTATGGGACCAAATACTACACTTTTGACTACTTTAAAACCCTATTAGTGAAACATTATGACTTGTTCAAATGAGGGGACTAGATCTATTTCTAAAAGGTAAAATATTCAAAATACTGGAGTATAGAGCCAAATGTAACATTTTAGCTTCACTGTCTAAATACATATGGAGGGTACACACAAGCGAACAACAGACGGTACTCTTTACAGAATTGTATACTTAAGAGATAGCTCTTGCTGTTTTGCCCTTGAACAAATATGTGTGCTGATGCGCCTCAATAAATATCCCACTTATCTAGAAATCAATAATACATTAAATGGACGCCAAAACAACATGACTCCAGTTTAGCTCTAGTGTTTGCTCTCTCCCCCAACCGAGGGCCCTTTGCTGTTGTGGCTGAGGTCGTTGGGGTCAAACCTTTCTCCTCTGTCCTTTGCCATTCTGCAGTGCAGTCACACATCCTGCCTCCACCAGCAGATGGCAGTGTTGTGCAACAGGGGGCAGAGCCAGAGGTGAGCTTGGGAGTGGTGGGAGTGTCCCATTTGGGGAGCGTGAGGCAGGAAGACACTCTGTTGGGCCCCAGGGGAGGGGAGCTGGTTCAGCGGCCCAAACAAAGGCTCGTTCCAGGGGAGAGGACCTGGAATGTCCCCCTCACGCTGCAGCAATAGCTCCCAGCCAGCCAGCCATCCACCCCTAGACTTTTACTGAAGCCATTCGAAAAGAGGGAATAGTACGGAATCACTGAATCAGTAGTCTTACGCTTTTGCTTCAGTGAAATATACAGAAGGCGTCAAAAGACTGTTCGCGTTGGCACAATAGTGTGAAAGCCACCCTACTGTAGTGCACACGCAAACACTTCTGTTGTCATCTGATGACAATGAAGCTATTTTCAGCCGAATATTGCACTAATGTACAGTATTTTATGTGAAGCAAAATTATAGTTGCACGTCCCTGATCACTCTATTGAAGAAAAAAAAAACGTGACTCCTGTCAATTCACAGTTAGACTCACCGGCTTTTTTTAGACTCACCTGCTCCCGCGTTTTTACAAATAAACACGTGACTAAATATAAATAAAATAAACTGTTCTGGGGAACTATGGTGAGCTTCATAATGTGACAGGTGAAATGAAGGATGCGATCTGCTTCATCTCCTGACGTATTGCACAAGTTGACTGCAAATATTTACATCAGTATCTACAAATATCAAAATGTATAAGAAAAACGTCAAAGAAATAGTTTCAACGGTGTTGACGGTATACCGCCCAAGCCAAGTACGTCCTCCTTTCTCTCTGTTCTGGAATGTTTTCTTCCATTTTGTGGCTTTGGAACACGACCCAGTTGGTTGACCAGTTGATACTGTACCTTGAGACCCTTTGTGCGTTGACCATTGATGGTGCTACTGTCAACACCGTTCATGTGGCTGTTGCCAGGCGGAGACTATGATCTGTTGCAAGGACTATAATTGAGATTGTTTTATGGCTCTGTAACCCTTGTTCTTCTTACCTGCAGGCACTAACACTGGGGAAATAAATAGGCATGCAAAACTGGAGTGACGTATGATGTTGCTACGCTGTGTGTGTGTGTGTGTGTGTGTGTGTCACTTTAATGGGACCAGTTCACACTGGAGTGGGGGTTGATTGCATATCAATGGAAGTGTCCCGCTGCCCTGTCAAGAACATTGCTCTGCTGCAATGCTCTTGACATTAATCCGCGGGAGAGGGTTGTTCTTCAATGACTTTGTCAAACTACACACAAAACCACATGTGCCCACATATGCACACACAGACCCACACTTGTATTTTATTTCCACATTTCCCTCTCACTCTTCACTGCAGGGACTTTGTTAACCACACCCTGCCACTCTCTCTCTCCCTCCCACTCTAACACACACAGATACATACACACACACCCACACTCTCACAGACTAGCTCCCCGCTCATGCTTATTCTTACTCTCTCAACTCTGTCCCCCCCCATTTCTTCACTGCGGCAGATCAGTGTGCCTTCCGTTACCAAGGCAACTCTTCATTCATTCCCCCCCACATACACACACACACACCCACCCGCCCTCACTAACTCATACAAACACATACATGCACCCGTTCCCTTAGGAACAATGAGACATAAGAAAAAGATGGCAGAGAGGGTGAGGGAAAGATACAGAGAGAGTATTAAATGTGTGGGGTTCTCTCTCCAGACGGGACCAGCAGCCGGGTTGCCAGTGGGGAGGGGTTTAAAGCATGACCAGCCATATTATGAGCATGGACGGGGTGTGCCACAGGCTTGGGGTTAAGGGACAGATCAAAGGAGGATGGAGGGGTGAAGGAAGTGATGCGGGGGAGAGGAGGTCTCCAGTCTCCATTAGTGCTGGCGGTCCCACTTAGATATTCATTAGAGCGCCGGTGTGTAATCCCTTGGCACGCTTTGATTCCACAGGGAGCTGAAGGGTGGGCAAGGGTGTGTGTGATGGAGAGGGGGCGCTACTGAGGGGCCTCCCCAGAACCTGACCATCGCATATGGGACCCGGTGTTAATGACGGCACGTGTCACCCCCCCTACCCCGAACCCCCCCGCCTCAGTTTAGTCACGCCCCGGAGGGCACAGTAGACCCCACCAATGTGATTTAAAATTGTGTTCGGCTGACAATTAGCGTCCCTTCAAGTCCCTGTGCCAGAGGGCCACAAGCTCCCAAGGGACAGCAGAGAGGCGTGGGGCATGTGGATAGGCTGGTGGGGGGAGGGGCATTGGTTCAGGTGGCACCTAAAGTCTTAATCCACCTCCCTTCCCCTTATACACTGAATAAATCATGTGCCAATTCTGACCCGTCCCCTCTCGATGTCTACATTCTCATTACACCACCTTCTGTCAGATCTGGGCTTTTTTTCTTCTATTTATTTTACGAGTTGAAGATTTTAATCAGTCCCTAAACCCCACGCCCCCCTGGCCTCTGACTGACGCCTTTCTTTTCTTTGATTATTAATGCCAGTTCCCCCTCGTAGGAAAAGGACCCAGGGAAAAAAGGGATAGGGAAAGAAAACGCTGCTGATGTGTGATTAGGAAAAGATGGAGATTGAGAAAAGGAAGGAAGGGTTGATCAAAACAATTGATATCTTGGTAAAAGCAGGGATCAGTATCTCTATCTAGAGACAAAGAGAGAGACTGCAGTATACAAACCAGAATAGCTATAGACTAAGGGAGAGAGATAAAGAGAAGCCGTATGGGGGGAGAGAGAGAAACCAGTTAATGCTGTGACCCCTCATGTTTTGTTAAGGTGGCAACTCCTCCCACTCTCTGGCCCCTCACCCCAAAGCAATTGGCAGGTGGCCCTCCTCCCTCCCCTCACCTTCCCCTCCTCTAGCCCCAGTCCCAGTGGTCCCACTGCAGGCAATCACTAGTGGGACAGAGGGTGGAGACAGCTGGTCCACGCACACACACACGCCAGCTACCACTCCCTGTCCCCTGAGTCTGCAGGGCCTGCAAAAAACAGTAGTTTGTGCAGCGTTCCATTTGAGCCAGCTTGCCTTCGCATGGGCCAAAAAGACCCAGACAAACGGAGAGGAAGAGGGACCGAGAGAGGGCGAGAGGATGTCATTGAGAGGGCAAAGTGGAGAGTCAGTGTGGCCTAATTAACACACTGGATTGATGCAGTGCCTTAGGTCACCTTTGCGAATACGTCATACACTGAGTGTACAAAACATTATGAATACCTGCTCTTTCCATGACTTAGCTTTCACCTGGATAGTCTATTATCACTTATTGATGTCACTTGTTAAAAAAGGATTTTTAGGCCTTGAGACAATTGAGACATGGATTGTGTCTGTGTCATTCAGAGGGTGGATGGGCAAGACAAAAGATTTAAGAGCCTTTGACTGTATTACCGCCACGGAAATGTCCTCTTGTGCACATGCATTGGTAGTACACAACTCGCTAAATATCATCAGGTCGCTAATGGCCTGGTACTCAGGGCTCTATTGTCCCTCTAAGTCTGACATCAATGCAATCGAAAATCACATCAAACACTTGTCGTTAAAACATTTTGCTTTTAAAACTCACCTTACTGTGATTGATCAATTTGAAGAACGAAGTTCAACAACAGATTGAAACTGAGTGGGAAACATGATCATTGTGGATGTTGTTCAAAGCCTAACACAACAAAATGTACAGGACTTTGGTGGTGAATAATTCATTACAGCCATAAGAATATTGTAAGGCGTTCACTCAATGCTGTACAATTTTTATTTTATTTTTTTATTTCACCTTTATTTAACCAGGTAGGCTAGTTGAGAACAAGTTCTCATTTGCAACTGTGACCTGGCCAAGATTAAGCATAGCAATTCGACACATACAACAACACAGTTACACATAGAATAAACAAAACATAGTCAATAATACAGTAGAACAAAAGAAAACAAAAAGTCTATATACAGTGAGTGCAAATTAGGTAAGATAAGGGAGTTAAGGCAATAAATAGGCCATGGTGGCAAAGTAATTACAATATAGCAATTAAACACTGGAATGGTAGATGTGCAGAAGATGAATGTGCAAGTAGAGATACTGGGGTGCAAAGAAGCAAGATAAATAAATCAATACAGTTTGGGGATGAGGTAGGTAGATAGCCCATCTGTAAACAGCCCATCTATGTACAGGTGCAGTGATCTGTGAGCTGCTCTGACAGCTGGTGCTTAAAGCTAGTGAGGGAGATATGAGTCTCCAGCTTCAGAGATTTTTGCAGTTCGTTCCAGTCATTGGCAGCAGAGAACTGGAAGGAAAGACTACTAAATGAGAAATTGGCTTTGGGGGTGACCAGTGACATATTCCTGCTGGAGCGTGTGCTACGAGTGGGTGCTGCTATGGAGACTTGTAGATGACCTATAGCCAGTAGGTTTGGCGACGAGTATGAAGCGAGGGCCAACCAGCGAGAGCGTAAAGGTCGCAATGGTGGGTAGTGTATGGGGCTTTGGTGACAAAACGGATTTCACTGTGATAGACTGCATCCAGTTTGTTGAGTAGAGTGTTGGAGGCTATTTTATAGATGACATCACCGAAGTCAAGGATCGGTAGGATGGTCAGTTTTACGAGGGTATGTTTGGCAGCATGAGTGAAGGATGCTTTGTTGCGATATAGGAAGCCAATTCTAGATTTAATTTTGGATTGGAGATGCTTAATGTGAGTCTACAGTCTAACCAGACATCTAGGTATTTGTAGTTGTCCACGTATTCTAAGTCCGAGCCATCCAGATTAGTGATGCTGGACGGGCGAGCAGGTGCTGGCAGTGATCGGTTGAATAGCATGCATTTAGTTTTACTTGCGTTTAAGAGCAGTTGGAGGCCACGGAAGGAGAGTTGTATGGCATTGAAGCTCGTCTGGAGGTTAGTGAACACATTGTCCAAAGAAGGAAGTATACATAATGGTGTCATCTGCGTAGAGGTGTACCAGAGACTCACCAGCAGCAAGAGCAACATCATTGATGTATACAGACAAGGGAGTCGGCTCGAGGATTGAACCCTGTGGCACCCCCATAGAGACTGCCAGAGGTCCAGACAACAGGCCCTCCGATTTGACACACTGAACTCTATCAGAGAAGTAGTTGGTAAACCAGGCGAGGCAATCATTTGATAAACCAAGGCTGTCGAGTCTGCCAATAAGAATGTGGTGATTGACAGAGTCGAAAGCCTTGGCCAGGTCGAGATTGTCTAGCCAGATTGTCTAGCCCGGCTGATTTGTATGGGTCCAGATTTTGCAGCTCTTTCAGAACATAAGCTATCTGGATTTGGGTAACGGAGAAATGGTGGGGGCTTTGGTGGTTTGCTGTGGAGAGTGCCGGGCAGGTGACCGGGATAGGGGTAGCCAGGTGGAAAGCATGGCCAGCCGTAGAGAGATGCTTATTGAAATTCTCAATTATAGTGGATTTATCGGTGGTGACAGTGTTTCCTAGCATCAGAGCAGTGGGCAGCTGGGAGGAGCTCCATGGACTTTAAAGTGTCCCAGAACTTCAAACTTTGTTTGAAATAGCTAGCCTTAGCTTTCCTAACTGCCTGTGTATATTTGTTCCTAACTTCCCTGAAATGTTGCTTATCAAGGGGGCTATTAGATGCTAATGCAGAATGCCACAGGATGTTTTTGTGCTGTTCAAGGGCAGACAGGTCTGGAGTGAACCAAGGACTATATCTATTCCTAGTTCTACATTTTTTGAGAGGGGCATGCTTATTTAAGATGGTGAGGAAGGCACTCTTAAAGAATAGCCAGCCATCATCTACTGACGGGATGAGGTCAATGTCATTCCAGGATACCCCGGCCAGGTCAATTAGAAATGCCTGCTCGCAGAAGTGTTTTAGGGAGCGTTTGACAGTGATGAGGGGTGGTCGTTTGGTCGCAGACCCATTACGGATGCAGGCAATGAGGCAGTGATCGCTGAGATCTTGATTGAAAACAGCAAAGGTGTATTTGGAGGGCGATTTAGTTAGGATGACATCTATGAGGGTGCCTGTGTTTACGGATTTAGAGTTGTACCTGATAGGTTCATTGATAATTTGTGTGAGATTGAGGGCATCAAGCTTGGATTGCAGGATTGCCGGGGTGTTACGCATGTCCCAGTTTATGTCACCTAGTAGCACGAGCTCAGAAGATAGGTGGGGGGCAATCAATTCACATATGGTATCGAGGGCACAGCTGGGGGCAGAGGAAGGTCTATAGCAAGCGGCAACAGTGAGAGACGTGTTTCTGGAAACGTGCATTTTTAGAAGTACAAGTTTGAATTGTTTGGGTACAGACTTGGATAGTAATACAGAACAACTCTGCAGTAGATCTTTGCAGTAGATTGTAACACCGCCCCCTTTGGCAGTTCTATCTTGGCGGAAAATGTTATAGTTAGCGATGGAGATTTCAGGGTTTTTTGGTGGTTTTCCTTAGCCAGGATTCAGACATGGCTAAGACATCCGGGTTGGCAGAGTGTGCTAAAGCAGTGAGTAAAACAAATGTAGGGAGTAGGCTTCTAATGTTAACATGCATGAAACCAAGGCTTTTACGGTTACAGAAGTCAACAAATGAGAGCACCTGGGGAGTGGGAGTGGAGCTAGGCACTGCAGGACCTGGATTAACCTCTACATCACCAGAGGAACAATGGAGAAGTAGGATAAGAGTACGGCTAAATGCTATACAAACTGGCCGTCTAGCACGTTCGGAACAGAGAGTAGAGTAAAAGGAGCAGGTTTCTGGGCACGATAGCATAGATTCAAGGCATAGTGTACAGACAAAGGTAAGGTAGGATGTGAGTACATTGGAGGTAAACCTAGGCATTGAGTAATGATGAGAGAGATATAGTTTCTAGAGACGTTTAAACCAGGTGATGTCATCGCATATGTAGGAGGTGGGACAACATGGTTGGTTATAAGCAGAATGGGCCTTCAGCCGGCGTCGTGCCTGAGGGGCCTGTTGGAATCCTCAGGCACATTATGTCGGTATTCCAGTCGCAGAGGATCGGCGGGGTTCCGTGCCCCGTACCGGCAGTGGAAGGGGTCTGGATATTGTAGCCCAGGAGTGGGCTTCGGTGGTAGCACGGGAGCCCTGGCCGGGCTAGCTTCAGACTAATTGGTGCTTGCTCCGGGATGGAAACGCTAGCCAAGAGTGGTCACCTCTCTACAATGTAGAGAAAAACAGGGCAATTCAAGAAAGAGCTACAAAATGAATGTCAAACGTAGTTTTCTTTGCCCTATGTCATTATAAATTACATTGTTCTCTATTATAACCTTAATTATACTTGTACTTGATAGTGTTGATGACATAAGAGCGTTAATTTGCTGTGGCCGTTGCTAGTTTAGACTACACTGCTCTTGGTTGTGTCTCTTCCATATTTGGGATTGTGAGGTTGGACCATTTTGGAAGCATTTCCGCTGGTTGGACCAATCAAAATCAACTTGATACCTTTGTCATTTTCACCTCCAGATCATTGGCTTTCATTGCCTATAATCACAATCAACCTACGTTGAGAGGGGCTGTTTCTATGGCGTTTTAAAGGGAAAGACTCAGAAATACAAAATGGAAACAGGAACAGATTGTCTTTGGAGGGTGGATATTGAAACTCAGTCTGCTAGATTTGTAAATAAATCTAAATTTAGTCCCTATTTAGTTTTGTATTCAGCTGATTTAATTTAGAAATATCCCATGTTTTCACTCATTAACCTGCAGCCACTAGTTAGCTTGTCAGTTGACGTTTGAAGTTAGGGCTGTTCTGTCACGGAGCAGTGCCACAGACTTCTATTGAGTATTATACAATGGGTGGGTATAACCCTGAATGCTGATGGGTTAAAACCACATTCCTGCCCGTGTTTATTCCACAAGTTGACGCTGGCTAAATCTATGACATTCAAATGCCTATTTACTCAGTTCCATCTGACTGTGCAATCCATTGCCTCATCAGCCCAGCCATGCAACTTATGAACTTCATCTTCACTATAAAAAGCATTAAGACATTATCTAATTTATTTTAGACTAACATTCAGTTTTCAACAGCGGAGATGTGTATAAACCTTGCTGTCTGTCTCCGACATTTGTAACATTGTTTCAATATTCATATTTGATCCCCTGCTGTCCCATAGTAATGTAATGAACGTGTCGGGATGAGACAGACGGGCAGGCAGCGTTTCTCAGCCAATCGAAATCATGATTCAACTGGCATAATATTTTGGGATATACAGATAAGTCGTAAGTTTACATACACTTAGGTTGGAGTCATTAAAACTCGTTTTTCAACCACTCCTCAAATTTCTTTTAAATTAACAAACTAAAAGTTTGGCAAGTCTGTTAGGATGTCTACTTTGTGTATGACACAAATTATTTTTCTAACAGTTGTTTACAGACAGATTATTTCACTTATAATTCACTGTATCACAATTCCAGTGGGTCAGAAGTTTACATACACTAAGTTGACTGTGCCTTTAAAAGCTTGGAAAATTCCAGAAAATGATGTCATGGCATGGCTTTAGGTTCTGATAAGCTATTTGACATCATTTGAGTCAATTGGAGGTGTACTTGTCCTACCTTCAAACTCAGTGCCTCTGCTTGACATCATGGGAAAGTAAAAAGAAACCTGCCAAGACCTCATAAAAAAAATTTGTAGACCTCCTCAAGTCTGGTTCATCCTTTGGAGCAATTTCCAAACGCCTGAAGGTACCACGTTCATCTGTACAAACAACAATACGCTAGTATAAACACCATGGGACCATGCAGCCGTCATACCGCTCAGGAAGGAGGCGAGTTCCGTCTCCTAGAGATGAATGTACTTTGGTGCAAAAAGTGCAAATCAATCCCAGAACAACAGCAAAGGACCTTGTGAAGATGCTGGAGGAAACGGGTACAAAAGTATCTATATCCACAGCAAAACAAGTCCTATATCGACATAACCAAAGAGAGTACTTTTTGGAGAAATGTCCTCTGGTCTGATGAAACAAAAATACAACTGTTTGGCCATAATGACCATTGTTATGTTTGGAGGAAAAGGGGGACGCTTGCAAGCCAAAGAACACCATCCCAACCGTGAAGCGCAGGTGTGGCAGCATCATGTTGTGGGGGTGCTTTGCTGCAGGAGGGCTGGTGCACTTCACAAAATAGCACAATTATGTTGTATTGAAGCAACATCTCAAGGCATCAGTCAGGAAGTTTGGTCGCAAATGGGTCATCCATTTGTTTAGCCCTTTTGACTGAGAAGACCAAGCGTGGTTGCCAGGGATATAGGCACGAACCGGGAGAGAACGTTTTGGAACCAAGTAAAACTGGTACCTGAGCTATTCCATTGATAAACGCTGATTTTATTTTTCAGTTTCAAAACGTGTTGCCACAGTTTGCCCTACTTGTTGTTAGTCAACGACACATTCATTAAATTGTCTGTCTGCTTTGTCTGTGTGTGTCTGAGAGAGAGGGTTTTTTAAGAGAGAGGTGTGTGTGTGTGTGTATGTGTGTGTCCTTCGCTGACTCGGCATTCAATGGAGTAAGATTTGTGACGTGAGGCTCATTTGAAGGAACGATGGCGTCTGGCACCCCTCACGAGCATGGGGCCTTGTCCATCCCAGAGGGAATCGACAGACAGGGAACAAAGCACTCTGGGAAAGGAGACAAGCTCTCGGCTTGTAGAAAGTTGTTTGTAAAAAAAAAATGTGTCAGTCACGAGGCTCTGCTCAGCAAACAAATACTTGTGTTTTGAAACTGGAGCCAGGGAAAGACTGCTTGTTATGTGGAGAGTTAGGGGAGGAAGGGGTAGAATCTATAGAAAGAGAAGACACTGATAAGGCACAGTGTGCTGCTGCATGGTAACGTGTCGTATCATCTGACAGTCATTCAGACATATAGCTTGCTTCGAACTGTGAAGGAGATGTGTGTGTGTCTAAGTGAAACTGTGTTGGTGTGTTTCACTAACACTGTTTGTTTTGCTAAGAGATAGGAACGCAACATAATGAAGACATGCAAATGCATCTATGAGTGCAGCAATTATATTAACGAGTACACAGCAGTTGTGCATTGTGGTTTTACCAAGCTGGAGTAAGAGATGTGCGGGGGCCTCGCATGCATGTTGTCCGCCAAAACGCTGGTGTTGTGGTTGTCATGGCATTATTAATTGATCGGTTTATGAATGCTAATTTGTTTTCCCCACGATGCGGTGGGCGGGGAAGCCACGTGGGAGTGTGAGAGACAAGGATGCAAATTATAACACTGGTGGCGAACAAATACAAGGAGGAGGAGGAGGAGGAGGAACGGAGGATCGACGACACCACAGCAACTACACTTTTCCCTTACTCACTTCGGCTACGGGCCCGTCGCAGCTTGTTCCTTTGTCCAGGCTTTCGTTAATGAGGGGGACAAGAGCTGTCACTATGTTAATCCATTTTAGGGGATTTGTAAAAAGCCTTTTCTGCAGGGAAATGTGTTGTTCCACCAAGTCTGCAGCAGCAACTGGAAGGGACATGGCCTTAGATATTTTGCCGGAAGCCCAGGTGAGGGCAAAGAGAGAGAGATGATATAGAGTGAGAATTCAATGATACAGCGATGAACTGCCCAGCGGGCAAAACTGATTACAATGCTGCCATTATGACATCTTTTGTGACATCATGGTCAGGTTGTATATGGGCTGTTTAATGTTTTAATCTTTTTAGCAACCTGAAAAACTTCCAAAATGACTTATTTCCCTGTTGTCACAACCACAAAATGGTCCAAAAGAAATTGTCTTCTCAACCATAAAAACCCGTACACAACCAGGAAAATACGTAGTCAAGACTGCATGTGCCAAATTGGGCCAGCTGGGTAGTATTTGAATCGTGCTAAATATATTGAGGCTGAGCTGGTTATCAAATCCCATCAAGCTAAAACAATATCCACCAAGCCATGTGTTACTTTGCGCCCAGAGGAAAATTTGGCCCGTAAGGGAGCTTTGAAAGGGCATTTGTGGAGTAAATATCTCATATATGTAGAGTTATTCACATAGGAGCCCTAATAACAAGTCCCCTCTTGCCCTCCAATCCTGTCCCACCAAAAGCTCAAACACAATTGATGTAGAGACTCTGACTGTATTTTATACCTTTCTCAGTTCTTTCACATCAGCAGCAGCACAGATGATAGTATAAAGTCAAGGAGAGTAAGGAACTTTATTTACACACTAGTCGTCGTCCCCCCCCTCCTTTCCACTGGCTCATCTCAGACTATTCCGGAAATATATGTCCCTCAACCTTGTTAAACCACTTTTTAAATGTGTTGGTGTTGTGGTGATCAGAATGGGGCAGGAAGTATTCAGATCAGTACTATTGGTCATTAGTCATTACTACCATTCATTATTTGTCTATGTAGCAGTGGTTGTAATGTCCCTTCAACATTTACTTGGTGCAGTAATGTTGGTGGAAATCAATCAGGATTGCAATCAAAGTGAAAGTCAAAATCACTGTGTCCCATGTAGTTGTTGTTCCACGTACATTATAATGATGATGATGTCAATCTCTCCCATCTTCATCCAATTGTATTTCAGTGGTTTCTGTCTCATTTAGGAGATACGTTAGATGAACATTCTATTGTAAAATTAGCCGCTGGCCAAGCCTGTTGTGAGTGACTTTATTCTTGAAGTTTCAGCTGTATTCTAAAATGATTTCAACTTCAATCTCAAGGTATAAAGACAGGCCTGGCCAACCCTGTTCCTGGAGTGATACCATCCTGAAGGTTTTCTCTCCAACCCTAATCTAGTGCACCTGATTCTAATAATTAGCTGATTGATAAACTGAGTCAGGTTAGTTACTACTGGGGTTGGAGCAAAAACCTTCAGGAGGGTAACTCTCCAGGAACAAGGTTGGGCAGCTCTTTATTAAGACATCTCAACATCAATTAAAACAATGATATTTTTTGGTCATAATATGAAACAGAGGAGCAGTGTTTGTTATGATCAAATAATCAAGACTTGTTTATGGTTGATATTAATTTAAGTCGCATGCAAATGTGTAGAAACAAGTTGACCCCGAGCTTCAGATTTATAAATCAACAAAACCAAGATGTTGAATGAAATAACCTAATTGAATTAACAATCTGTTAATTACCCGCTCTCTCTCTCTCCCTGGGAGACCGAGAAGAAGCTAGACATAAACATGTGGAGTGATTCGTTTGTGAGGGTTCAGTGAGAAAAGATAAAGGGGATCGATATTGTGACACGGAGGAGAGGATTGGACGGGGCAAGATAATCTCACAACAACTTTACAGGATGACTATCACAAGTGTTCTTCTAGCTAGAGAGAGGGTTCGGTTAAGGGGTTATTCAATTGTTCCACTGGGGATAAACTCCAAAAGGAAATGTTATTGAATGCTTAAATAATCATTTAATATCAGCATTGGGTCACGTTTTAAAGACCCATTGAAGTAATGGGGATTTTTCCATTCTCGTATTAGACTTCCTGAATTTAAATTGTATATTAATTCACAATGTTTGGCAAGTTGCATCCTAAGATTCTTCATCTCCATCAAAGTGATATACGGATACTCTTAAGCCAGTGCTAGATATTATGCCAAATCTAGGGGGGAGGGGTTCAGTTCAAGTAGGTATCGTAATACATACTGATTGCAGAGGAAACAGCTTTTTTTTTATACCAAAGCGAATGAAGACAAAATACAAGATTCGGGGTCTAGACGTTGTGGCAGCATCTGGGGAGATGCTGCCACAGGGTCTAGACGTTGTGGCAGCATCTGGGGAGATGCTGCCACAGACCAAGCTAGGCTAGGTTTCTCGTGCAGAGCCTTTTGAGTCAGCTACCTGCTCACTGCCTCCAGTCCTCTCCTCTGAGTGAGGGAAATAGCAGCTGATAATGGAATGGTGGCTGATTGAGCTGCTAGCCACACCCTTAATGAGTTCATGAGGGTCAGCTGTTTGCACTTACAAGCCAACGGTTGCATTCCAGGCTGACTACATGACTTAAAGACCCGGTGCAGTCAAAAAATTTGATTTTTATGTGTTTTATATATATGTCCACACTAGGAATGAAATCGAATCAAAAGTTACTGGACACGTACACATTTTTGCAGTAATACCTAACACTACAAAACAATACACACATACCCCAAAATAAGTAAGTGTGAATAGAAAAGGTGTGTACAGCAGTAGTTATATAGGATGAGCCATGACTAAAATACAGTATATACATATGAAGTGGGTTAAACCAAATGTAAACATTATTAAAGTGACCAGTGTTCAATGATGATGTACGTAGGGCAGCTGTCTCTAAGGTGCAGTGTAGAGTACCAGGTGATAGCTGGCTAGTGGTGACTTTTTAACAGTCTTCTGGCCTGGAGATGGGAAAACAGCTTCTATCTCTCGGTCCCAGTTTTGATGCACCAGTACTGTCTCCGCCTTCTAGATGGTATCAGGGTGAACAGGCAGTGGCTCGGATGGCTAAGGTCCTTGATGATTTTCTGGACCTTCTTGTGACACCAGGTGCTGTAGGTGTCCTGGAGGGCAGGCAGTGTGGTTGGAGTAATGCTGTGAAATGGTGAAAATTAGGATAATGCCCTTTTTAGTGTGAGAGACGTTTACATAGACCGCCTGACATTTCAGCCTGTTGTGTGAGTTAATTCGTTTATAGACCAATATGAAAGAGTTCCAAAAAACAGCTAGTTTACAGTTTTCCCCCTCCCTACTCCCAAACAGTCCTAGCAAAATTCTTGCATAGAAATTGCTCTTTGCTAAGAACATATTTTTGTTTAATTTTGTTTAAACAATCTCAGTACGGTACTTAATTGTTACCCAGAATTGATTTGATATTGAGATAAAAATCGGATGCATTGAACCTTTGTAAGGTGTTGAATAATGAGCCGGGCTTGCCTAGTTTCCCAGATGTAAATAGTGTGCTGATTTAGAAAATACTGATATCACCCTTTTCTCACTTCTGCATACAAGTAAGGGAACCTGACAAAAACATTTTTCTCTGCGCTATCCAGAATCCACATACTGGATCAATATCCTGAGTAGATGCACTCTACAACCTCAAATATACAAAGATGACAAAATAATGACATGTCAAACAGACCAGACAGACTGAGTTAATAACTGTGTTATGTTCATAGAGGAATTGTTGTTGTTGCTCCATATGAATCTGATGGTGAATTGACTTCCTGATATGGAGTAGTGAGTGAGTGTTGATGAACATGTCACTGTGAGAGCATGGGCCCTGCGTCCCCTGGCAGCTGCAGCCTGGGGGGACCTAACAGTCATCCCTGATCAGCCATGTTAAGCTAATTGAGACGTAATGGCTTAATTAATAACCCGACACGCTAATTTCACTGAGTGAATGAAGGGATAGTTCGTAAATGCGGAAGTTAGCGGCTAGTGACAGTGGGTATTTTAACCTACCGAAAGGTGGATTGCAGTCTGTGTCCATAGAGTTACAAAGTATGGAAAGAATATGGGCATTTGTAATTTGGGTGGATAGTACTAAATAGGAGTTGCACCACCGTATTTGCAAAGGCTCGAATGTGGTCAGTGATGTCTTGACCTGTGACAAATCGTCTTGTTTTGCTGTTTTGTTTTTTCATTTGGATGACTGGAAGAAAAAAATCTTTGCGAATACATCCACAAATCATCTGATATTGTCACGTTCGTTGAATGGAGGAGACCAAGGCGCAGCGTGATGTGAATACATTCTTCTATTTATTTAAGAAACACTAAACAAACTATACAAAACAACAAAACAAACGTGACGCTATATATATATATATATATATATATATATAAACACGTGCAGACACAGGCAACTCACCATAGACAATAACCCACAAAATACCCAAGGAATATGGCTGCCTAAATATGGTTCCCAATTAGAGACAACGATAAACAGCTGCCTCTAATTGAGAACCAATCTAGGCAACCATAGACATACATAACACCTAGACCAGTAAACACCCATAGACACACATAACACCTAGACAGGAACAAAAACACATACATCACCCATGTCACACCCTGACCTAACCAAAATAATAAAGAAAACAAAGAATACTAAGGTCAGGGCATGACAGATGTGGAGCGTGGAAAGGCATTTGAAAATAATTTGATTCCAATGGCAGGGGAGTGAAGAGAGGAAGTTTCCTAAACTGGAACTAGACACAGCTTAGTCTTTGATTCGGAGTTTAAAGGAGGTTAAGCCTTGTCGTTTTCCCCATCATGAATAATGAATATTGAATATTCTCTTTCATTGTCTAAAGGAAACTTTGGAGTCAAAGTCCTCTGACTTCAGACAAAATTAGCTCATAAACTCAGCCAAAAAAGAAACGTCCATTTTCAGGACAGTCTTTCAAAGATAATTCATAAAAATCCAAATAACTTCACAGATCTTCATTGTAAAGGTTTTAAACACTTTTTCCCATGCTTATTCAATGAACCATAAACAATTAACGAACATGCACCAGTGGAACGGTCGTTAAGCCACTAACAACTAACAGACGGTAGGCAATTAAGGTCACAGTTATGAAACCTTAAAACACTAAAGAGGCCTTTCTACTGAAAAGCACCAAAAGAAAGATGCCCAGGGTCCCTTCTCATATGCGTGAACGTGCCTTAGGCATGCTGCAAGAAGTCATGAGGACTACAGCCATGGCCAGGGCAATAAATTGCAATGTCCATACTGTGAGAAGCCTAAGACAGCGCTACAGGGAGACGGGACGGACAGCTGATCATCCTCGCAGTGGCAGACCACGTGTAACAATACCTGCACGGGATCGGTAGATCTGAACATCACACCTGCGGGACAGGTACAATATGGCAACATCAACTGCCCGAGTTACACTAGGAATGCACAATCCCTCCATCAGTGTTCAGACTGTCCGCAATAGGCTAAGAGAGGCTAGACTGAGGGCTTGTAAGCCCGTTGTAAGGCAGGTCCTCACCAGACATCACCGGAAACAACGTTGCCTATGGGCACAAACCCACCGTCGCTGGACCTGACAGGACTGGCAAAAAGTGCTCTTCACTGACGAGTCGCGGTTTTGTCTCACCAGGGGTGATGGTCGGATTTGCATTTATCGTTGAAGGAATGTGCATTACACCGATGCCTGTACTCTTGTGTGCAGCCCTATGGGACTCCCAGTCACGGCCGGTTGTGATACAGCTTGGAATCGAGTCTGTAGTGACACCTCTAGCACTGAGATGCAGTGCCTTACACCACTGCGCCACTCAGGAGCCCATGCTAAAGATTGTGGGACTGTATCAACAGAGGACTAATGAAACTAATACCAAAATATATATTTTTTGAGTGGTAATTTTCCTTACAAGAGACTTCCTGGAATTTTGGCAACTGCGTAAGTATTTTTTTAAATCTCCTTTTTTGGGCTGGTTTGTCAATGTGTTGTTCATACCTGCAGAATAAATATCTTACCTCAACCACGAAATCCCTAGTTTGAAAGTGACCGTTTTCTGGAAGCTATGTGGGGCCATTTGAGTACTACAAGCTTGGCCCGAAGTCGGGTCCTCACCTTGTTCGGGCGGCGGTCGGCGTCGCCGGTCCTCCAGCCATCATCAATCCACTTTTCATTTTCCATGTGTATTGTCTTGTTTTTCCTCACACCTGGTTTCAATTCCCTCAATTACTTGTTGTGTGTTTAACCCTCTGTTCCCCCCATGTCTTTGTATGGGATTGTTTGTTGTAGTGCTTGTTCACGTTCCACTTGAGTGCACGACGGGTTATTTTTGTGCCTATTTATCTTGTTTTTCTTAATAAATCTCCGGTTATCACCCAGTTCTGCTCTCCTGCGCCTGTCTTCTCTGCCGCCAATTACGCACCCCGCTACACATCTAAACCGCTGTGAATTTCTATGCGAATTTGGTCGGGTCGTACAAAAAGTAACATAATAAAATCAGCACGCCATTGTAAATGTATCCATGTCTACTACATTCATGTGGTGGTATGTCTTACTTTTTAATCTATTTTTGCCACTTTTTACTCCCCAATTTCGTGGTATCAAATTGGTAGTCTTGTCCCATCGCTGCGTGAGTGAGAGGCAGTGACTCCTGTACGGTCTCGGGAGAGGCGAAGGTCGAGAGCCGTGCGTGAAACACAACCTAGCCAAGCCGCACTGCTTCTTGACAATGCCCGCTTAAACCAGAAGCCAGCCACACTAATGTGTTGGAGGATACACCTGGTGACCGTGTCAGCGCGCGCTGCGCCCGGCCTTCCACAGGAGTCGCTAGTGCGCGATGGGACAAGAAAATCCCTGCCGGCCAAACCCTCCCCTAACCCGGACATCGCTGGGCCAATTGTGCGCCGCCCCATGGGTCTCCCGGACGGCTGCGACAGAGCCTGGACTCAAACCAGGATCTCTAGTGGCACAGCTAGCACTATGATGCAGTGCCTTAGACCACTGCGCCACTCAGGAGGCCCAGTATGTCTTTCTTGATCATGCTGTGTTGTGTTTCGTTCTTTGTATGGTAATTTGTATTAAATTAGCTGTTTTCCAAGCCAGCAGTGAGTCATTAATGAGTCGAGATTATGAAAGATGTAATTACCACTATCGGGCAGAATTTAGAAGAGTGCAATTAGATCACCCAATCCGACTTCTCCCTTGAAATCTGCAGGTAAAATGTCACATGGCGAAACATGGGGCATTAATCCATAACTAACATTTCTGCTGCCATGCACATATGGATCCATGGTAGGAAAGATGGTGCTGCTTCTCTCCAGAGGAATAGAAAACAAGGATAAACGCACCCAGTAGGGGGGGTAAGTTGTGTGTGTGTGTGTGTGGGGTGTGTGTGTGTGTGTGTGTGTGTGTGTGTGTGTGTGTGTGTGTGTGTGTGTGTGTGTGTGTGTGTGTGAGAAGATTGACTGCTAGACCCACATACACACTTCCCATATCTCCTACTGTCCTATGGGTAGAGTTGAGGGTGGTCATGCCATAACGGCCACAGGTACCTCCTGAACATGCTTGTTTTTTTTATCTGACAGCTACACTCCGATTCAGAGGGGTTGGGTTAAATGCGGAAGACACATTTCAGTTGAAGGCATTCCCTTTCCGTAATCAGTGCTTTCTTGGGATAGGTCTCTCTTAAATAGATGTGTAATATCCTGGTAGGTGAATCATGGTATTATGCGTGACCAGCATGTGTCTTGCTCCAACAGCACTGTTTAATATGATCTGTTTGTCCCTGTAAATCAGGTTTGCTGATCAATGATGTTATCTAAGCCAATTATTTATTACGTGAATACATTTTCACTTGGTCTCTGTACTGTCTTGTCAAAGTAACCCAGATACTGTAGGTTTGGAAATGCATTGAATTGGAGGTGGTAGTTGTCGCTGTTAAGGGACAGTCCCTAATATTCAACTTGGGTAATTACAGAAACCACTCACCTCCATTATGCAATTATAATCTAGTTTCCAAACACTATGTAACAACATTATATTAACGTTGTAATATTAATATCGTTACTTAACAAGAAACTTTTTAAGTAAAGTTTTACCCATTGTTCCCACTAACATGGGTTGCGTGACCGCCAGTGGGATTTAGGCCAGAGGAAGAAGAGGTTGTGGGTAAATTGGGCTTCGGGGAGAGACGAAACGTTTGAAAATGAATGAAGAGAGACAAAAGAAGTGATGGAGGGAATGGAACTAGAGAAAGAAAAACATTTATGTAGAGGCAGAACAGCAGGGAAAGGAGAGGAGGTAAAGCAATGTGAGCGAGGGACAAGAATTGGAGAGAACAGCGGACGAGAGATTGGAGAGGCGTGATTTTTTTGGGGGGGGGAGAGACGATGTGTCACAGATTTTTGTAATTTTTTTAAAAGATGGTAGAAATTAATGGTTGAAAGGAGAGGAGGCGGTGATGCCACAGCAAGCTACTGATGTCACCACAAGGTGGGTGTACTGTCAGACACCACGCTCTCGTCACCACAAACACAACCCCTCTCACCCGCTGTGACTGGCTAAGAGAAAGGGGATGGTGTGGGCTGGGCCGTGTCACAGACTGTGGTACGGCGTGTGAGGGGGGCGGTGAGGGCTGGGCCTCGAAAGACACACCCCGCTCCCCTCCAGCCCTGTTCCCCCTGTATTTCAGCTGAGGTCATAGCTGAGTGCTCTATGTCATCGTGCCATCCTTTTGTGGACATACTTGGTAACCGTGGCAGCGTTAGCGCTCTCTGCCAAAGACTGCCAGCTCAACTCTGCCACACACACAAGCGGCTGTCAGGATTTTTGTATGCCCCTCTTATCTTTTATCACTCCCGGATCAGTGAGCACAATGATTATTTTTAAACACCTGTATATTGCACTGCAGCAATACACGACTACATATGTACTGTGTGCGAACGGGAGTAGCTACGAGATTGAGGTAGAAATCAGTCACAAAGAGACAAAGAATATTTTATTTTTTTAACCATGACTGTGATTCTCATGACATGTAAATGCCTTCACTTTGTATATGAGGAAGGAAGGGAGAGAGGCTGATTTTGATTCCTCCTTATGAAGTTACGATTTAGTCGTGTGTTTCTCAGTCAGCGTTGACCCGCCATGCTACCCCCTCGCTCATTACCATATAAAGCAGAATCCCGCCGCAGTCGAGGGAAAAGTACGAGATCGGAGTAGAAATGAGGAGCTTTGCCATTTGCACCCCCTTCATCTATCTACGGGTCACGAGGGTCACCAAGCAAATAATTATTACAACCAGAGTAAAGTTAACACCCCTATCCTGCCCTGTCCTGCGACAGATTTCACTGCTGAACTAGAGTCTTCCCCTGTCACTCACAAGACAGCTGCTGCCCTCTACCATTGACACGATTGTGGAAATGTGATTGCAGGTCAAAAAACCTATTGCGGTCATTTAGCCTAACTGGTTGCCGAGATATTTAGATGAAGGACGATACACAATATGAGCATTCCTATTGGACGAGTTCAGATTCTCTGTTTGAGAATCACAGAATGTTAGCTCTGCCGAACATGATTGAGGCGAAGGGTCCGTGGTCGTGTTGCAACCACATTTAGTTTTTTTAATGCATATCTGAATGCTGTAATGGTTTATCCTCACCCAGGGCACCATTGTTTTTTTTTAAAGGATGTTTCTCTAATGTAAATATATAAGATGAGTAAATACACAATACGTTATCTAGTCTTTGCTGATTTTATTATTTTGGAAAACAGTTGGTTCGCTGCTTAAGTTGGCCTGTGATGTTAATTGGTTTGTAAGATTTACAGATTTGTTTGATTTGTAAGATTTACAGATTTGTTTGGTTTGTAAGATTTACAGAGCCTCAGCCCGAAACAAGTATGGAAGCATGTTCAGTTAGCCTTGTAGCGAGTTCATCAATACAGGATGCATCTGGGTGATTTGGAAAGCCATAGTCAGTCAATAAATAATATAATAATACTCCTCGGAAAGGTTTTCACCTTTTCAGCTGACAATCTGTGGATACTATACGATTTTTAAAAAGGTAAGAGAAATATGTACAACGTCGCAGCACGTTCTTTGAAAAATATATGGCACATGGAAGCCAAACGAGGGTGGTCTATGGTGAAAGGTGGGACACGGGCTGAGAGTGGCTGAGGGGCGGGATTAAAGAGCTTGTGTTTGGTATTATTGTTATGTGACTGCTTTATATGAAAGTACCATGTGTGTAAAATGTATATGTGTGTGTGTGTGTGTGTGTATGTATATGTAGCAGAAAAGCTGTAAAGAAAAACTAAAGATATTTGTCCTCCAGTGGATGGGTTGACAAAAATAATGCAGGACGCATCTTAAAGCAGTCCAATGCATTGACTTTTCATCGCGGGGTTGTCTGAGAACAGTCGACATCAAAACAACTTGTTATTGATTTATTGACATTCCATTAAGGTGATGCACTAGAATGATACAGTTTCCTGTCCAGAATTGTACCTGAAAACACCTGGTTGCTAGTCCAGTTCCTTCAGGGCTTCTCAAGTCATGTCCTGGGATCTCATCAAGAACTATTCATTAAGCCCTTGAATAGTTTGGTCTGCAATACAAATGTGTAGGCTGGAGTTGAACTCATTTTCTCTAGATTATTAGCTTGAAACACTTCAGATATTGATACTTTGTGCCTCGTTATGTCTGTGTCGTATAATTGTTGGATCACAGGGAGTGCTGAGCGATTAGTGCTGTTTGAGGTCGGTTCGGTTTCGCAAATTATTTTCAAACATGAAATGGATTATGAAATTATTACGTTGCAATGATTTTAGAGCTTTTAAATGTAAATTCCCAAAACATTCAATTGCCAAAACATTTAAAATATTCCATATGTCTCTATCAGGTCCACATCAATAGAAAAACAGGTAGACATCAATAGAAAAACAGGAAATTACTATGAAATAATGAAATATTTCAGTTGTGTATATTACTTAGTTTTTATTTGATTAGTTTATTATTTTTAACTCCTTGAAGTAATCATCTCATCTCTGCTCAGGCAGTATCAGTCAACCGGCCAGGCCATCTAACATTTTGTGTTCCCCATACTGTACTGCAGGGTTTCCCAAACTCTGTCCTCGGGACCGCAGGGGGTGCACGTGTTGCTTTTTGCCCTAGCACTACACAGCTGTTCAAATAATCCACTCATCTTCAATCTGTGATCATTTGAATCAGCTGTGTGGTGTTAGGGCAAACGCCAAAACGTGCACCCCTTGGCGTCCCAAGGATCAAATTTGGGAAACGTTGCTGTACAGTCTTTAGTCATCATTTTTAGCTAGCGTTTCTAAGTATGCTGCAGAGCTGTTTGACAAAATTATTTTACTAGTTGTTCAAAGTCGTTACGGTATACTTTCACGAACTGTCTCTCCTCTCATCATTGTGTTGTGTATATTCCTCTCTTATGCAGTCTGTGTGTATCTCACCTAGCGTAGCAGGCGTAAAAGTGTATCTGTCAAGCGATCTGTATATAATGACGAGATGCTCATGTCTCCGCCCTAACAATGGGAGTCAATGGCCCAAAGGCAGAAAGGAAGGCTTCAAGCTTAGGTCCAAAATAAGTCCATAGAAGCGCATTGTGCTAATTTTCTACAGTTTTTGTCTAGAGTCAAACCTCTTGCTTCGCCTCTTACATTCTTTCTTACTTCTTAACTGCCCGCTTAACCCGGAAGCCAGCCGCACCAATGTGTCGGAGGTAACACCATTCAACTGACAACTGAGGCCAGTCTGCTGGTGCCCGGCCCACCACAAGGAGTCGCTAAACCGCCATGAGCCAAGTAAAGCCCCTCTGGCCAAACCCTCCCCTAACCCGGACCACGCTGGGCCAATTGTGCGCCTCCCGATCATGGCCGGTTGTGACACAGTCTAGGATCGAACCCAGGTCTGTAGTGACGCCTCTAGCACTGCGATGCAGTGCCTTAGACCGCTGCGCCCCTCGGGTGCCCGCCTCTTCCTGTCTATGAGCTGGGGGAAATGGTGCAATGGATTATAGTCATTGTGGTTAATTAACAGATTTCTGCGCTGAACTAGGTTGAATATTGGCTTCATGAAAACTACCCTTCAGCTCAGCGTCCCACATAGTTCTTGACTTGATTTCTCTGATTTTTCTCATTAATTATTTAATTTCTCTCTAGAGAAACAGTGCATTGGACTCACCAAAAAAATGGAATTCAAGTAAATTAACCGATGTCGGCCAATTAGTGGTTGAATATCCAAACCTCCCCCACTACAAAAAGTTCTGGGATCAGCTGCTCTAATCTCCTATTGTGTCCTTTTTCCAGCGGGAGTGAGTAACAAGATGGGCTGGGCATTTGGACTGGGCCTGGAGCGCCTGGCCATGGTGCTGTACGGGATCCCTGACATCCGCCTCTTCTGGAGCCAGGACGACCGCTTCCTGAAGCAGTTTTGCCTGCCCAGCATCAATGACCCAGTCACCTTCCAAGTAAAGCTCTAGGTTATATTTATTCTGTTTTTCAACCACTATTATTCACTTTTAATGCAGAGTTTGGCTGTTGAGGTTTCAAAGCCCATTTTAAGGTAGGCAACTGGGAGAGACTTCAGAGAGGAACAGACAATGATTTATACTCCTGAGCACACTTTCCAGCACTGCAGATGGCAGTAGTTCACCAACCTTGGCTTGTTCAGACTACACATTCCATGCATCTTTTCAGTTTGTTTATGAACTGCCAATAAACTCATAGAGAGATAAAATAGAAAAATAAATGTACTACTTTCAATTGACTACACTAAATGGTGCTGCCCAAGCGATCAATGGCAAAGATAGATAAAGAGTCGTATATTGAGAGTTAGGCCAATGTGGGTTCTGTCTGAATGTTCAGAGAGCGCCACTTTCTCCCCCATAGTGGTTGCTTGGTGATAGTTGATGCTTCTGCGTTGTGCTGTTTACTTCTGATATTTTTCAAAACCTTTGAAGATGTCCAGGGAAAGCATACATGCAATTTGTTGACACCAACGTTACATCACTAACATTTCTAGAATAAATGGGCTACTAACGTGGTGGCCGTTCTAAAACCTGGCCGAACTCTCGTAATACATGGCTCTGGTTTCAACCAAAAGCCATTATGATGCTCCCGGACCATATCAGCAGCCATTGTTTTAATGAAGAAGATATGAAATGAAACATTAGCAAACGTCAGCATAAATAAGCGATACTTTGCAAGCATAGTGTGCAGGATTTGTTTTCCATTTTAGCTCCTGGACCAAAAACAATAACAAACAAACTTACTAGTCCCTTTAAGTCTTTTCAGAACATTTGTTTTTGCCACAGGGTGTGGCAACTGCACGTAAAAGCTTCTTAAACCTTATCCCGAATCTCAGCTCAAGGCATCATGTGCTTGGCTTAATTACAGTTGAAGTCGGAAGTTTACATACACTTAGGTTGTCATTAAAACTCGTTTTTCAACCACTCTTCACATTTATTGTTAACAAACTATAGTTTTGGCAAGTCGGTTAGGACATCTACTTTGTGCATGACACAAGTAATTTTTCCAACAGTTGTTTACAGACAGGTTATTTCACTTATAATTCACTGTATCACAATTCCAGGGGGTCGGAAGTTTACATACACTAAGTTGACTGTGTCTTTTAAACAGCTTGGAAAATTCCAGAAAATGATGTCATGGCTTTAGAAGCTTCTGATAGGCTAATTGGCATCATTTGAGTCAATTGGTGGTGTACCTGTGGATGTATTTCAAGTCCTACCTTCAAACTCAGTGCCTCTTTGCTTGACATCATGGGAAAATCAATTGAAATCAGCCAAGACCTCAGAAAATAAATTGTAGACCTCCACAAGTCTGGTTCATCCTTGGGATCAATTTCCAAACACCTGAAGGTACCACGTTGATCTGTCCAAACAATAGTACGCAAGTATATACACCATAGGACCACAGCCGCAGCCGTCATTCTGCTGAGGAAGGAGACGTGTTCTGTCTCCTAGAGATGAACGTACTTTGGTGCAAAAAGTGCAAATCAATCCCAGAAAAACAGCTAAGGACCTTGTGAAGATGCTGGAGGAAACGGGTACAAAATATCTGTATCCACAGTAAAACGAGTCCTATATCAACTTAACCTGAAAGGCCGCTCAGCAAGGAAGAAGCCACTGCTCCAAAAGCGCCATGAAACAGCCAGACTATGGTTTGCAACTGCACATGGGGACATAGATTGTACTTTTTGGAGAAATGTCCTCTGTTCTGATGAAACAACAATACAACTGTTTGGCCATAATGACCATAATTATGTTTGGAGGAAAAAGGGGGAGGCTTGCGAGCCGAAGAACACCATCCCAACTGTGAAGCACGGGGGTGGCAGCATCATGTTGTGGGGGTGCTTTGCTGCAGGAGGGACTGGTGCCCTTCACAAAATAGATGGCATTATGAGGAAGGACAGTTATGTAGATATGTTGAAGCAACAGCTCAAGACATCACTCAGGAAGTTAAAGCTTGGTCGCAAATGGGTCTTCCAAATGGACAATGACCCAAGCATACCTCCGAAGTTGTGGCAAAATTGCTTAAGGACAACAACGTCAAGGTATTGGCGTGGCCATCACAAAGCCCTGACCTCAATCCTATAGAAAATTTGTGGGCAGAACTGAAAAATCTTGTGCAAGCAAGGAGGCCCACAAACCTGACTCAGTTACACCAGTTCTATCAGGAGGAATGGGCCAAAATTCACCCAACTTATTGTGGGAAGCTTGTGGAATTCTACCCGAAAAGTTTGACCCAAGTTAATCAATTTAAAGGCAATGCTACCAAATGCAAATTGAGTGCATGTAAACTTCTGACCCACTGGGAATGTGATGAAAGACATAAAGCTGAAATTAGTCATTCTCTCTACTATTATTTCACATTCTTAATGTAAAGTGGTGATCCTAACTGACCTAAGACAGATCATTTTTACTAGGATTAAATGTCAGGAATTGTGAAAAACTGAGTTCCGACTTCAACTGTATTATCCCCATCAAATAACCCCCCAAAAATTGTTTTACGCTATTGCTTCTAAATTATGTTGTTAACATACAATGTTTAGCATCAAAATATCATTAAATCTACAAATGTAAAAGTGGTTTCACTTCTACAGCTCCATCCCTGCGCTTTATAGCAAACCAAATGGCTGTGGTTTTTTTTTTCTCAAATTAACGAGTACTCCTTCAAACATCCTGAGTGAGACAGAGAAAGGAGGACTGAATCAATAGTTTTGATCCTCCGAGTCATTATTGCTGCCCAGCTGTAATGACTTAATGGGAGCCGTTGTTGTTGGAGGATTTGGCTAGAAACTGAGATAGCTTAATGGCTTTTTAGCTAGCCGGGATTGATAGATTTTTGGGGGGGTCAGAATTGGGGCCTATTAGAATGTGCTTACTGTGCAGATAATTGCACATCATTAATTGGACTGGTACATGATGAGACTTTCACATCAAATCAAAGTTGACTTGTTGCGTGCACAGGATACAATAGATGTAAAAAGCACAGTGAAATGCTGATTTACAAACTGTTTGGTATAATGCAGTGTTCAATATCACTGGTAATAAAATCCAGAATAGGATCTTAAAGCATGGATTCAATACTAGGTCAGATAAATAAAAACACACAAGAAATAAAAACATGTGAATGTATGCGTGTTTTATTTCTCGTATGTTTTTATTTTTACTTCTTTATTTCATTGACCTCGGTAGGTTTGTCCAACACCTACACACAAAAAAAAATGTAAAAAATGTTTTGGTGCCAAATAAGGGTTCTTTGGCTTGTATCCATAGCGGATACCTTTTTGGTGCTATATAGAACCTTTTTTTAAGGTTCCATAAAGAGCCATGCTCATAAGCAGAGGCGTCATGCTCATAGGGGGCATAGGGGCACATGCTAGTTAGTTTTAGTTTTTCTCGCTAATACTACTAGTCACCTAGGAATTTTATGAAGTTGGCTTTAGCTCGTCCATTTAAGTTCCCAATCTCCCAACCTCATTAAGACTCTCAGGCCATGCATGAGAAACAAGATTCAACTCTTTGGCCTGAATGCCGAGCATCACGTCTAGAAGAAACCTGGCACCAACCCTACGGTGAAGCATGGTAGTGGCAGCATCATGCTGCATCATGCTGCCACATCATGCTGTGGGGTTTTTCAGCGGCAGGGACTGGGAGACTAGTCAGGATGGAGGCGAAGATGAACGGCGCAAAGTACAGAGAGATCCTTGATGATCACCTGCTCCAGAGCGCTCAGGACCTCAGGAGAAGGTTAATCTTCCAACAGGACAATGACACTAAGCACACAGCCAAGACAATGCAGGAGTGGCTTCGGGACAAGTCTCTGAATACCCTTGAGTGGCCCAGCCAGAGCGGCTGGCCCAGAACAGCCGCTGGCGCAGAACAGAGCGGCACGTTTTGCTCTTAGTTGAGGAGAGACTGACTGCATCACTTCTTCTTTTTATAAGAATATTAATGTGTTGAAAATCCCAAATTGTTTGCATAGTCAACTTACACACAGCTCTGACACACACACTTATCCCACCAGACATGCCACTAGGGGTCTTGTCATAGTCCCCAAATTCAGAACATATTCAAGAAAACGTACAGTATTATATAGAGCCCATATTTCATGGAACTCCTTTCCATCTCATATTGCTCAAGTAAACAGCAAACCTGGTTTCAAAAAACAGATAAAGCAACACCTCGCGGCACAACGCCTCTCCCCTATTTGACCTAGATAGTTTGTGTGTATGCATTGATATGTAGGCTACGTGTGCCTTTTTAAAAATTTATGTAGTTCTATTCTTGTCTAATGATGTTCTGTATTATGTCATTCTGTTTTATGTTTTGTGTGGACCCCAGGAACAGTCGCTGCTGCTTTTGCAACAGCTAATGAGGTTCCTAATAAAATACCAAATACATCTCTGGAGAGACCTGAAAATAGCTGTGCAAAGCAATGCTCCCCATCCAACCTGACAGAGCTTGAGAGGATCTGCAGAGAAGAATGGGAGAAACTGCCCAAATACTTGGGAATTGATCTTGGTGTCTGCAATATAAAAATCACTAATTTAATAAAGAAAACGACTCATTCTCCTGTTTTGTGTGACGGTGTGTACCGCAATGAGTATGGAGAAAAGAAAGAAAACCAGAGAACTATCTGAGGTCAGACACAAGATTGTAGCCGAGCCTGGACAATCTCAAGGCTACAAGTCCATCTCCAGAGACCTTGGTGTTCCTGTTTCCACCGTACGTAATGTTATCAAGAAGTTTAAGACCTATTGCACTCTAGCCAACCTCCCTGAGAACCTGATGGAAGATTGCAGCAAGGGACTGTGTGAATGGTGGAGAACGCACCTCGAATCAACTGCTACACAGATTCAAGCTGACTTTCAGACACAAGGTACGACAGTTTCAACTCACACCATCTGTCGCCAACTCAATGAAAGGGGATTATATGGTAGGAGACCCAGGAGGACCCCACTGCTGAGAGAGCGACATAAGAAAGCCTGACTGCAATTTGCCAAAGCGCACCTGAACATGACAAAATCCTATGCTAAATGTAGAGCTTTTTTGATAAACGCATACCTTTTCTATGTCAACAGAAAACAAATGGAATTCTTCAAAGAAAACAACACCTTCCCTACACTCAAACATTGAGGTTCAGTGATGTTTTGGAGTTGCTTTGCTGCCTCGGGCACTGGGTGCCTTGATCACCTGCATGGAATCAGGATTTCACGTCATGAAATCAGGAGAATACCAAGGCATTTTGGAGCGCAATGTCGGACCCAGTGTCAGAAAGCTGGGTCTCTGTCGAAGGTCATGGGTCTTCCAGCAGGACATTGACCCCAAACACACTTCAAAAAGCACCCAGGAAGGGTTCAAGACAAAACGCTGGACTGTTCTGAAAGTGGCCTGCAATGAGTCCAGATCTAAATTCCATTGAACATTTGTGGAGAGATCTGAAAAGAGCAGTTGGGCGAAGGCACCCTTCAAATCTGGGAGAACTGGAGCAGTTTGCATAAGAAGTGTGGTCCAAACTGCCAGTACAGAGGTGCAGGAAGCTCAAATCTGTCGTTCTGCCCCTGAACAGGCAGTTAACCCACTGATCCTAGGCCGTCATTGAAAATAAGAATTTGTTCTTAACTGACTTGCCTAGTTAAATAAAGGGAAAATAAATAATAAATAAATCGATGGCTATAGGAAGCACTTGACCAAAGACTGTGCTACCAAATATTAAGTCTGGGGTGTCAATAGTTTTTTCAATTCCATTTCTGTTTTTCTGATTTTAAATGGATATATTAAGTTCTGAATCAAAAACAAAGGTTCTGTAATATTAACAGTGAAATAAAGAATTGTGGAGACCAAATACTTTGGTCAATTTCAATGTATTTTTATGCGTTAGATAGAAGTTGCTTTGGGTGAAAACCTTTACTAAAAGATTTAGTAATTTTCAGTAGTACCAAAGACATACAAGGGGATACATTTACTGTATGTGTTTTGGGGAGGGAAAGCGGTTTATGCTAAATCCCAAATCAATGCGTTGGCACTCGTGTAGATCTGAAGGGATAAGATAGGTATAAGCAAAATGATACTTGCGTCACCTTGCCTTCAGATTACCTTTGTGGAAATGTTCCATATTGCTTACACCTACTGTATCCAATCTCTTCAGATTTACAGAAGTGCCCTCTACAGATGTGCCTAGGGAGGAGGGGCTAGTTCAATTTGGGATTCATGGAGAGTGTATAATTAGTCTCATATTTCCCCTGTGTCAGTGGACTGAAGAGTGACAGAGGATTCTCAAGGCCATGGATGTTGTGCCAAAATTTGCCAAAATGCAATTAGCAGGAAAACACCATTCTAAACAGAGCACCTGGGAAAACACCATTATAAATAGCCCACCTGATTGCTGTTCCAAATGTGACGGAGAGGGAAATCTGTTAGAAAATGTAAAAGTGGGGGGGGCTAAAGATGCAACAACTAGATTGGGTTGCTAATTTGACAAGGATTGTGCTTTTGGCTTCTGGACAACACAATAAACTAAGTATCAATTGTGAGATTTGTAAATGTTTTCATTGGCTTTTGTTTGGAGTGCTCCATGTGACCATTGGTTTCTCTGTCCTGATAATGCTCCCGAGTGGCGCAGTGGTCTAAGGCACTGCATCTCAGTGCAAGAGGCGTCACTACAGTACCTAGTTCGAATCCCGACTGTATCACATCTGGCCGTGATTGGGAGTCCCATAGGGCAGTGCACAATTGGCCCAGTGTTGTAAATAAGAATTTGTTCTTAAAAGTTGAGGGAGCGCACACCTGTGCACACATAGACGTACTAGGCTGGTCATGACACGCATCTACATTATCATCCCAGACACCCTGGACCCACTCCAATTCGTATACCGCCCCAACAGATCCAAAGATGACGCAATCTCAATTGCTCTTCACATTGCCCTCTCCCACCTGGACAAGAGTGGAAATAACTATGTGAGAATGCTGTTCATCGACTACAGCTCAACATTCAACACAGTCCCCTCCAAGCTCATCACCAAGCTGGGAATACTGGGACTGAACATCTCTCTCTGCCATTGGATCCTGGACTTCCTGACGGGTTGGCCCCAGGTGGTGATGGTAGGCAACAACACCTCTGCCATGCTGACCCTCAATAAGGGGTCCCCTCAGGGGTGTGTGCTTAGTCCCCTCCTTTTTCTCCCTGTTAACCGATGACTGTGTGGCCACACCCGCACATTGACTCTGTACCGGTACCCCCTGTATTTAGCCTCACTACTGCTAATTTACTGCGGCTCTTTAATTATTTGTTACTTTTATTTTTATTTTATTTTTTTTTGGGGGGGGGGGTATTTTTTTGAAACTGCTTTGGTTGTTAAGGGCTTGTAAGTAAGCATTTCACTGTAAGACCCATTGTATTCGACGCATGTGACAAATACAATTTGATTTGATTTGAAGAGGGTACAATAGCGCCTCTTCCCCCTCAGGAGGTTGAAAAGATTTGATCCTCAAAAAGTTCTACAACTGCACCATCGAGAGCCTGACTGGCTGCATCACCGATTTGGTATTGCAAATGCACCACCCTCGACAGCAAAGCGCCACAAAGGGTGATGCGGACAGCCCAGTACGTCACTGGGCCCAAGCTCCCTGCCATCCAGGACCTCCATATCAGGCAAAGCGTGCATTGCTGTGTCTCATTGTTAGTCTTTGTTCTAAAAGTTCTCTCCCCTTTCCTCTCTGCTTCCATCTCCTCTCCTCCCCATCCCGCTTCCCTCTCCTCCTCCCCTCCTCAAGCCCCTCAGTAAGTACCCACCTCTGATCAACGACATCTCCTTCTGGCTACCGGCCGAGGGCTACACAGAGAACGACTTCTATGACCTGGTGAGGAGCATCGGAGGAGACCTGGTGGAGAAGGTCACCCTGGTTGACCAGTTCAAACATCCAAAGTAAGGCTCCATGTTTTTCACAAGACACAGAGCTGTAGGACTCAACACAGTGTTTCCTAGTGCTAGCACACCTGGGTCGTATTCATTAGTGCACACTAGCAAAATGTTTTGTAATGGAGAACAAGTGTTTCCTATTGGAAAAGTTCAGGTAGTCCCTCCCCATTTCAGTCCGTTTACCTCCGTTTGGTTCCTAGTTAATACGACACTGGTTAATCTTAAGTGTTTCACAGTATTAACTAGCACATCTGATTTTAACTACCTGACTTACACCTGATTCAAGTGCTTGATGATTAGTTGAGCAGTTGAATCAGGTGTGCTTATACTGGCTTAGATCAAATAAGTGCAATTGCAGGGGGTCCTCAAAACACTGCTCTCATCCACCACACATCCAAAGTAAGACATCACGCCCTCAAGAAGATATAGCAGTGGTACTCAAACGGCATACCTAAGGTGCCACGACTGAACAACGATGGGCATAGTGCCCCTCACTCTGATAAGGGCATTACAACCGAAAAGTTGGTGTGTGACTCTCATTTAGTTGTTCACTGAATTGCTACCACATTATTCAGGTTTTCAGTTTCCAGCCCCCCCTCCCCCCCAGACAATTGCCCCTTCCCCTCATGCCCCCTTTAAAAATGTGCTTGTCGTGAGAGACAAAAAAACACTTAACACTGGGGGTAACAATGTTGTGACTCTATATGCATTACATATTAGTTCAAATGTAACGAACAGGTTAAACAATTTACTGGCTAATGATAATGATATAACGATGTGGTGAATGCTCTTCATTTGGTTTGTACGGTGTTGTTTGCTATTAGGGGTGAGGTAAGATCTATTCCACTGCTTGACAAATGGGCTCGGAGAGAAAAGGTTAAGCGATGCTCTATTCATCAGAGGGGCTCGGGATTGGATTGTTTGGTATTTGATAGTGGATATGTCTCCGCGTCTAGCGTATCTTTTCTACTCTGACAGCTCCTTATTATGCAAGATAATGGACCCCGACTGAGCGGAGTGCTGTTTGCTCCGTTGATTGGAGCCCTTAGTCGAATGACAAGGAAGGACCGAGGGTCAATGTTTGTTAATGGCACATCTTCATTTGACCCGATTCACATCAGCGACATGAGGCTCGCTCTGTTTGTCTTGCACTCACGCTCACATCTACTCCCTCTCTCTCTCTCTCTCTCTGTCTCTCTCTCTCCATCTCTTTCTGTCATACACACACATAATTATCTTTCTCTCGCGCGCGCGCGCACACACACGCACACACACAATTAACAAACAGAACCTTTTGGACTAATCCCAGCACCGACAGGAACAAACAAGGAATGGCCCAGTGACAGATCAATCACAGAGACTGATTGGCTTTGCCCTAGCTAATAGATTACTACTTCCATCGCATTCCTATCAAGGATTTAGAGTTGCGGACAATGTGTGTCGATACGTTTCAGTAACACGTTTTTTAGTAGGGCATTGCCTTGCTCGCCCCCGTCTTTACATTTGAAATTTACATCAAACCTGAAAACACAGGATGGATGAAAGCAACATGGCGGATGTCTTTGCTTCACCAATCCACCCCTTTCACAGGTCAGTGCAGCTCAAGGAAAGGAGTTGAGGAGAGCAAGTCACTTTATTCCTTATTGAGATTCACCCTTGAGGGACCCTCCCTCTCTGTAGTGACAAAGCTGTTTCCTTTCCTTCCTAATTTTTTAAATACAGGGCGTAAAGGGCAGGCAGTGGACACAGCTTGGCGCAGGACTTATGCCCGCCCCGCATCCTAGTGGTTTACCGAACAGAGAGAGTGTGTGTGTGTGTAGTGTGTTTAATGGTGAAAAAAGGGGCCCGTGGTGTGTAAAATTGCCTGTGCGCATTAATCCCTGTCCCTGCTTTTAATCTTTTTTTAAATAGCGACCTTTTCCCTACCCTTCATTAGGGCGAACGTGTGTGTGTGTGTGTATACTGTGAATGCGAGAAAGAACAGTATCACAATTGTCTGATTGTCTTTTTAGGTGTATGTGTCTTTAAGGGTGTGTGTTTTTGTGAATTTGAGATTGTCCTCAAGGTCATGAGCATTTTGGGATCATTTGTGCCGCAGTTTCACCAGAGACCCTTTTTTTACCCAGAGAGAGATGAGCTGAGGTGGGCCGAGCTCGCATTGTTACGCAGCCTCCCTTAGACAACAAACTTTATGATTACTGCCGCGGGATATCAAGCTCCATTTAAACCCCAGCTACGTTACAGACTGTCCTCCCTGCGAATGCCACTTTTATGAACAAGATGGCTGGCTAATTGTTTTTTTGTTTTTTTTGTTTTTTTTTGCTTAGCATCAACGCTGACTCATGGAATTAGGCAAGCTGCTCCTGATGAGGGCGACCGTACCCTTCTGTCTCTGTCTGTACGCCATTTATATATAACCTGCGCAAGCAGGGAGGAGTAAAGCAGGGAGGAGTTTTCCTGTGAAAAGCGGGCACGGCGCCACCAATCAAGAATTCATTTAGCAGAATTTATTTAGCAGGCACTCTTATCCAGAGCAACTTACAATCGGTGAATTCAACTAAAGTAGGTGAAATCACAGTCATTGTAGTGCAACATGTATTGTAATTAGTTATTGTTGCGTCGTACTTAGAGTTAGGGTTACTTCTGTGCTGTAATTGTACTAGCTGTTACCCTCTACTTACAAGAGCAATTACACAGCAATAAGAACACTGTGAAGTAAAGTGTTACTCGTAACACTAGGTTGCAATTTGATCACTTTCCGCAGGCTCGACAGAAAGAGGATGCGATCACATGGTCTTATGTGAAGTTAACGTGATAACTTGACAACATGTGAGAACGTGAAACTGCACGTGAAAGCGTTTTGAGCACGTGAGAGCGTGAATGCTAAATTTCAACATGTCATACCAGAAACTACACGTGACGACATCGGAACGTAATTCACGAGTTGAACTGCAAGTTCGATTTTCACGTGAGTAATGTTACTCCTGAATCACTATGGTAAATATAATTGTTTTTCTTGAGTGTATTTTAATCAAGCTGAGATTTTACTTTCAAGTCCACAAACATGGTGTCGTAGTAGGAAGATCGGAATGCCATGGAACCATGAGGTTGTGAGTTCAAATCCCAAGTGAGAACAAGTTGAATATAATGACAGTGGCAAGAAAAAATATGTGAACCCTTTTGAATTACCTGGATTTCTGCATAAATTGGTCATCAAATTTGATCTGATCTTCATCAATAGACAAACATAGTGTGCTTAAACTAATAACACACAAATTATTGTATTTTTCTTGTCTATATTGAATACATAATTTAAACATTCACAGTGTAGGTTGGAAAAAGTATGTGAACCCCTAGGCTAATGACTTCCCAAAAGCTAATTGGAGTCAGGACTCAGCTAACCTGGAGTGAACAATGAGACGAGATTGGAGATGTTAGTTAGAGCTGCCTTGCCCTATAAAAAACACTCACAAAATTTGAGTTTGCTATTCACAAGAAGCATTGCCTGATGTCAACCATGCCTCGAACAAAATACATCTCAGAAGACCTAAGAAATAAGAATTGTTGCCTTGCATAAATCTGGAAAGGGTTACAAAGGTATCTCTAAAAGCCTTGATGTTCATCAGTCCACGGAAAGACAAATTGTCTATAAATGGAGAAAGTTCAGCACTGTTGCTACTCTCCCTAGGAGTGGCCATCCTGCAAAGATGACTGCAAGAGCACAGTGCAGAATGCAAAATGAGGTTAAGAAGAATCCTAGAGTGTCAGCTAGAGACTTACAGAAATCTCTGGAATATGCTAACATCTCTGTTGACGACTCTACGATACGTAAAACACTAAACAAGAATAGTGTTTATGGAAGGACACCACGGAAGAAGCCACCGCTGTCCAAATAAAACATTTGCTGCATGTCTGAAGCATGTCTGAATGTTCCACAACTCTACTAGCAAAATGTTCTGTGGACAGATTAAACTAAAGTTGAATTGTTTGGAAGGAACACACAACACTATGTGTGGAGAAAAAAAGGCACAGCACACCAACATCAAAACCTCATCCCAACTGTGAAGTATGGTGGAGGGAGCATCATGGTTTGGGGCTGCTTTGCTGCCTCAGGGCCTGGACAGCTTGCTATCAATTCCCAAGTTTATCAAGACATTTTGCAGTAGAATGTAAGGCTATCTATCCACTAATTGAAGCTCAACAGAAGTTGGGTGATGCAACAGGACAACGACCCAAAACACAGAAGTAAATCAGCAATGGCTTCAACAGAAGAAAATACGCCTTCTGGAGTGGCCCGGTCAGAGTCCTGACCCGATTGGGATGCTGTGGCATGACCTCGAGAGCGGTTCACACCAGCCATCCCAAGAATATTGCTGAACTGAAACAGTTTTGTATAGAGGAATGATCCAAAATTCCTCCTGACCGTTGTGCAGGTCTGATCCGCAACTACAGAAAACATTTTGGTTGAGGTTATTGCTGCCAAAAGGAGTGTCAACCAGTTACTGTGAATGTTTACAGTGTGTTCAATAAAGACATGAAAACGTATAATTGTTTGTGTGTTATTAGTTTAAGGAGACTGTCTACTGTTGTGACCTAAATGAAGATCACATAAAATTGATGACCAATTTGTGCAGAAATCCAGGTAATTCAAAACAGGTTCACATACTTTTTCTTTCCACTGTATAAACATACACAATGTAATAATTTATCTCAAAGTGTGTAAAATATGTAGGTTCAAAAAACTGCGACTGTGTGACGTTATGGGAAATTACACATTTTTGTTTGCAGTGAAATCTTGCGAAAAAATATCCACATGTGAATCTTTGGGTGATTTTCACATATAAAATTATGTGTTTTTTCCGTTAAGGGCCAAGTGAGAGAGACTGTCATTTCTTTAAACAATCATCTTTATTCATTAATTATTACAATAATGAGGCTGGTCGACCAGACATACTATTAGTTAAATATTAATTGTTAACCATTAATATCAAAATATTTTTCTCGCAGCCTTTAACTGTCGCATCACTGCAGAAGCTCCTCCAGGTGATGTACAGAACCCGGCATTCAAACAAACCATTCCATCTTTCTCATGATTTCGATGTGGCGAAATACAAGTTGCATTGGCGAGAATGTCACTACAAAGTGGAATCCTCAGCTCAAAGTCGAGAATTCCGTTTGAATGCCTTTGCGTCGTACTGTAGTCACACTGATACGTTTTACTGGCCTGCACTAGTATCCCTCAGACGTGGCGCTACAAATCAAAGCTGATAGGCACTATAATGCAACACAAATCTGCATTTATTGGTCCGTAACGCTGTCAGATGTAATCGGGACGGATTCATTAGTAAAGTCAACCGTGCTGTCAATCAAGCAGCTTGGATAGAAAGAAAGTCAACGGCATGCGGGCGAGCGGGGGGGGAGGTGGGAAAGTTGTAACGCTGAGCCCCGCATCGATGATGTTGCCCTGCAGCAGAGGCTGTGTTACAACCTCTCAGAGAAGGGAGTAACCAGAATAATCTAAGTTAGTGAGTGGCACCGTCAGTTGGTAACATTGTATTAACATGTAGTTACATAGTAGCATCTTTGAAGTGACATGGTAAAATAGTTTATCCGTTTAACTGTATTACCATGTTACTATGTAACTAGCAGTATATGTTACAACCTTATGAAGGGGCAAGTTCCATTGATACCCCCCTTGCTGGTTTATATTTTCGAGAAGAGGCTGTCGTCTGGTCTCTGTATTGTACTGCATGCTCTTCTCGCATAGGCATGCTTTCCATGTGAGGCGTTCATGAGGAAGAGTGTGTGCATGCGTCTGAGCATGCAGTACAACACAGAGACCAGACGACAGCTCATGTGATCGTGTGTGTGTGTGCATCCCTGTGTATGTACTCTACAAAACCACCACAACACTGCTTGTGTAAATATAATATATAACTATAAATATGCGAGGTATTTTTTTTTAAAGCCACTGTCATAAAATGGCACCAGAATGGCCAATATAATTATAAAAGCTTCTGCTGAATGTATAGTATAGTATATAGCAGTATAATACAGTACATATTAATATACTAGTATAGTACAGTACATGCTAGTGTATATGTAGTATAGTGTATATAGTAGACTAGCCTTGTGTCCTCGGAGGCAAACGTTAACACTGTCTGACCTGAAGCCCATCTCACCTCCAACACACCTGGCCTGAGCCCTCAGTCTGTCCCTCACAAGGCCTAAACATCTCCCCTCTCAGGTTAGGCAGAATAGGGAGCACCCGGCCACCATCTTTTGGATCAAATTAACAATTTACTGCTGGCACGCGCAGGAAGAAAGAAACAGATGGGGAGAGGGGGTGGAAGGTGAGATATGTAGACAACAGGAACATGGAGGAAGTGTGTGTGTGTGTGTGTGTGTGTGTGTGTGTGTGTGTGTGTGTGTGTGTGTGTGTATGTGTGTGTGTGTGAGAGAGAGAGAGGAGTGCCATGCTGAGTGTTGTGTCCCAGGATCAGTGAAACGTTTAGAGATAAATGGAGAGAGAGGTGTGTGTGCGTTTGACAAATGGCCGTCTTCGGCAGTGGGTTGCTGAAGAGAGCCAGACTTGTTAAAAATCAGCCTTCTTTGTTGGAAACCTCCCGGGATCTTTCCAGAAGGCGAAGCAGCAGGCTAATGCTGAGCACGGCCCCCGAGCCAGAGTAGAGCAGGGAGAGGGCGAGAAAGACAGAGACCAGGGAGGAAGATGGAGAGACGGGGGGTGGGGGTTGTGTGTGCTAGAGAGCGAGAGAGAGAGAAGGAACTGGTAGAGAGAGGGAAAATTCTAGGGTGTGAGAGAGAATGGGATAACAGAGAGAGGGAGATGTGTGGGAGGTGGGGGGGGGTATCCTGGGAGCGACAGTATAGAGTGATAGGAGGGAGCTGGCAGAGGGAGTGAGACAAGGGAAAAGAGAGAGTGGACTGAGTTTAATGGAGCTACTGCAGGAAACGCCTTTGAATAATGTATCGTTGTTTAATATGCACACTTCAATACGGTACAGTGCATTACCCTACATCACACATGATTTGTCACTCACAAATGTAAGATGTTAGAAAATAATATGCATATAGAATGCATATTACAGTCCTATTGCGGATGGTATAGTGTTTGCCAAAACACATGCTGTAACAATGTGTATTGTCCAGGTAGTTCCAGGTAGATTGGGTGAAAAAAAGATATGGAAAAGGGAAATTACATTTACCGTCAAATTTTTATTTATTATTTCACCTTTAGTTAACCAGGTAGGCAAGTTGAGAAAGTTCTCATTTACAATTGCGACCTGGCCAAGATAAAGCAAAGCAGTTCGACACATACAACAACACAGAGTTACACATGGAGTAAAACAAACATACAGTCAATAATACAGTATAAACAAGTCTATATACGATGTGAGCAAATGAGGTGAGAAGGGAGGTAAAGGCAAAAAAGGCCATGGTGGCAAAGTAAATACAATATAGCAAGTAAAACACTGGAATGGTAGATTTGCAATGGAAGAATGTGCAAAGTAGAAATAAAAATAATGGGGTGAAAAGGAGCAAAATAAATAAATAAATAAATAAAATACAGTAGGGAAAGAGGTAGTTGTTTGGGCTAAATTATAGGTGGGCTATATACAGGTGCAGTAATCTGTGAGCTGCTCTGACAGTTGGTGCTTAAAGCTAGTGAGGGAGATAAGTGTTTCCAGTTTCAGAGATTTTTGTAGTTCGTTCCAGTCATTGGCAGCAGAGAACTGGAAGGAGAGGCGGCCAAAGAAAGAATTGGTTTTGGGGGTGACTAGAGAGATATACCTGCTGGAGCGTGTGCTACAGGTGGGAGATGCTTTGGTGACCAGCGAGCTGAGATAAGGGTATAACATTTAATTGACATAACATTACATTTATCTGATTTTAGGCGGATCCATATGAAATGAATGTTCCACACTTTAAAATCATTAAAAGAAAAGAAGACAATCCCTGTCTCCATTCTCTTCTGTACCTAATAGAATCCCCAACGTCTTTATGATATCCCATTTGTACACAGTATTCCAAGTTATTAGGTATTTTTTAGCCCACAGCGTTAGCGCACAGTGCACCGTATTCCTCAGTTTGCTAACAAGAGTGCTTTACGGCATTACCAGGCTGAAGTGAGCATAATGGGAGCTCGGCCAGATTCATGCTGTAGGTGCTGCCAAGCAGCCTGGAGCAGCTGGGTAATCTGGGTGTAATTGAGAGTGGGGGTAACGGGGGAAGAGCCCCTCAGGCTGACAGGTCTGCCACAATACACTGCACTGTTTTGGTTCCATGCAGGCTTTTCCAGTATAGTATTGTGCCTCCTGACATATTGTAGGTGAGCCTACAGTTGCAATACACTGTAATAGTGACCCTTTGACAGACGAAGGGAAGGTGGTGCACTGTAAATCCTCATAGTAGGTTTTCTCTCTACAGGCATGCTATTCTATGATCAGTTTGATATGTGTGGCAGGGTGCCATTTAGTCATCATAACCAATAAGCCAGTTCATCAGCTATGGTTCTTGCCCTTGTTTGGTTAAGTTAAGGCTGGTTTAATTTCCTCTGGCGGTGCTCAGGCATCCTCGGTTAATCGCTGCAGACACAGGTGAGCTTTTTCCCCCGCAGACAGCTTCAAGTTGATTTTCAACAGTAAGCACCATTCTGTCAGGGTGGGAGGCTTCAAATGGAGCTGTCAATTTGGAGAAAGAGAGAGAGAGACAGGGAAGGAGAGCAAGAGAGGGATTGGGAGAGAGAGAAAGGGAACTTGGAAAGAGAGCAGTCTGTGGTTTCAGCCTGTCATAGCCGCTGTTCGTCAACGTTACACCCAAGCAGTGTTAATTAGGAACGTCCGACCCATTGGTTGAGCGACACCGCTCCACTCAAGCTGGCAGAGTCCCGCCCGTCTTTGACTAAGAGCAGACGGTCGGACAGTTCTCCGAGATCCTTTAGACGACAGACACTCATCAATTATTGCTGCCTCTACACTGTCCCCTCTTATTATTTCATCAAGACATTGACCAAATCATCAAATTCACCCCCCACAAGCCCCCAAGCTGTCATAAAGAATACAGACAAGAACTCTCTGTCTACAGCCTCAGGGACAGATGTCAGCCATTTTGAAAGATGCCATTTGTTTGGAAAGTCATGCGTACCGCGGAACAACCTCCTCCTAAGCACAGCGAGGCAGGTGCTTCTTGTCCTTGGTCCAGCATTTATGAATCATCCCATCCCCATGCCCAACCGTTCATGTAAAGTTGTTTTTATGATGAAGACCACCGTTGGACAAGAGCCCCCTTGAAATGCTTGTGGGTGAATCACTGCTCTTGGTGCCGAGTCGCAGTCTTTAGTAGTGGATCCCTGAGAGTTTAGCCGCTGGTGAAGTACTGTGCCATCTGATGAAAACCGGTGCTCCTCCAAGTAGCATACCAAAGTGCTTGTTAACCGCAAGTCCTCGCTTTTGCTCTCTCGCTGGCCGCCAGTTGCCGCCACTCTCCTGGCTTAACGAACGAGGGAAATGATTTGTTCTCCAGCCACATGGGGTCAATGAAATGGCAGTGCCAGGCTTAAAAATATGACTATTGACTAGGCATGTTGCCCAATAAAAGACACTTTGGATTTCTAGTGGAACTCCCTATGAAAGGAACAATGAACACGGCAGGACAGTGAGATGGTTCCAAGACATGGGCAGGCAAAAGGATAGGGAATGGTATAGGGAAACTGGCTTGGGGACCGACTGTAACGGCAGATTTCCTCTTCGTCCGAAGAGGAGTAAGGATCGGACCAAGATGCAACGTGGTAAGTGTTCATGACGATTTATTAAAAACGAACTGAACACTGAAATACAAAACAATAGACGATGTGACGAAAACCGAAACAGTACCGTGCGGCGACAAACACTCACAAACCAACAGTGAAACCCAGGCTACCTAAGTATGATTCTCAATCAGAGACAACTAACGACACCTGCCTCTGATTGAGAACCATACTAGGCTGAACACAAAAACCTACATAGAAAGACAGACTGCCCACCCCAACTCACTCCCTGACCATACTAAAACAAAGAATAAAATAACAGAACTATGGTCAGAACGTGACACCGACAACCAAATGAACAAAATCTGACAGAGAAAAATCTGAAAGTAATCTTAGTCCCAGACAGGGGTACTATTTGTTTACCTTGACTGAAGCCTGAATCTACATGATTGTATACATTTGGGTCATTGTCTATACACAGTTAGCAGGTGCCCCCAAGTGATTTATTTTATTTTTCAAGTGCCTTACAAACAGGAAATCGAGCGCAAACCTTGACAAATAGCACGGAAATGAAATCAATGGTTGACACAGACGCAAAAGAGATTCACATCTGCATTGCTTGCTGTTTGGAGTTTTAGGCTGGGTTTCTGTAGGAGCACTTTGTGACACCTGCTGATGTGAAAAGGGCTTAATAAATACATTTGATTTGATTCGCTGGGTTAGCGGCACAATCCAAGGGAGGTATCGACAGAATTTTTCCATAATTCTAGTGTTTGCTAATTAGCAGAAGATGCGGTTGGGTGATGTGTACGGGGAGTAAATAGGGCCTCTGTAATTAGTTTTGGGCCCTGGAAGAGGATAAATGGGAGCAATCTACAGCCACCACCTGCCACATTTTACTCTAAAGGCATTTCTTCCTCCATTACTTTAGACTTTTATCCTATCGGCCATTATCCTCGTCCCAGTGAAATAACTCCGCGAGGGAAGCACTTCTATTAGGTAGTGTTTCACAAACACGCCAATTGATTCGGTTGTCTGCTGAGCAAAGGGACACATTTTATTTTTCATGACTCATTCAACAAAGTTATTCCTTACTACACAAGGACTTCTCGCTTAGCTTGCTTCTAAGAAATGACGTGGGGCCTTGTTTTCGATGTGTCACGGTGGAGAACTTCGCTCAGGTCAGGAGAGAAGGAGGGGGAGAGGGTCAGAGCCAACTGGATCAATGCAGTAATTAGAGCAGTGGCAAGGCAGGCAAGCGAGAGGCCAGGCTGGAATATCTCTTTCCCCTCTCCCCTGAGGGATCATGGAATGATCTTTTGAAATGCAGGACTTGTGTGATTGTGTGTGTGTATGTATTTGTGACTTTGTGTATTAATATCTTTGGTGTATCATCAACCACAAGGACCTTAGTGAGTTTGAGAGGCTGTATTGAAATGGAAAACCAAAAAGTGTTGCATTTGGCCCCATCCTTCTGGGGTTGGAGGTAACCAATTGAATATTGGGTTTAGCAGCAACCGAGAGCGCGTAAGTGAGCGGCTGTTTGAAACCTTCGCGTTAGTGCCCACGGGTTGCTAGTCAACAAGAGTAATGACATCTACAGGTCAGTCTTCCTGGTTGAATTTGGCACTTGCTGTTTCAGTGCTAGCCAGTGGCTGGTTGTCTAGGAGGCTTATGTAGCCAGCAGAAGGTCAAGTTAAATGTCACTCTTTACTCTGCTCTTATAAACAGAGGGCTGTGGGGGCTGCCTCGCCCTCTCGACATCAGAGAAAACAAAACCGACTGCGGGATAACCCTGCTTAGCAATCATCATTTACAAACAACACTCCCAGGCGTGTGCGCACAGAAACACAAACACATACACAGTTCCACAGCTGTCCCCCTCGACCTTACATCCTCTGAAGACAGTGAGCTGAATAAACCCATCACTGTCCACTGCCTTGTAAAGCAGTCTACTGTCCAAAGGCCAAAGATCCCATCATGAGTGACAGTTCTATAGCAGGAGAGGGGAGGGAAAGTGAAGAGAGGAGGGGAAAGTGAAGAGAGGAGGGGAAAGTGAAGAGAGGAGGGGAAAGTGAAGAGAGGCGGGGAAAGAAGCGACCCGGCGTAGGGAGGGGGAGAGGACAGGTGAGACGAGGAGGGGAGCAGGGAGGAGAGGACAGAAAGGGAGAGCAGTCGAGTGGAGAGGAAAAGGGGAGAGCACAAGGTAATTACTCCATTACATGAAAGAGATCTATGTCTATGCCAGTTCAATGGGTAATTACTTCATTACACGAAAGAGACCTATGTCTATGCCAGTTCAATTACAGAGTGGGAGGCAGAGAGGTGGTTAGAGCGAACTCTATAAGAAACTCAAAGGTCACAGCTAATGTGTGGGCGAAGAGGAATAAATGGAGGAGAGGATGATGGACAGGAAGAGGAGATTAATTCATACACTTTGTCCCCACACACACTTTCTTCCCACATACAAACGTGTTTCCAATGAAGATGGAGCAGAATAAACCAAATATCAGAAGAGGTGAAAGATACGATGAACCGGAGGTGTATATAGCAGTGTTTTTCACAAGTAGCAAGTCCAATAGAAAAAGTAGCCAGCCAGGCACCCCCGGGTTTGACATTTTTGGCCGAAAGAGCTTTATTTTGGTGGCGTCTGGTACATTCTAATGCCTTGATCCCATCTGAAATACACAGCAAATGATTCATTATTTCCCTCCCAGATTGGAAAAATGTGTTGTGGTATTGTGTAGAACGACATTAAATTTCAATATAAATTACTGAAAATGTATGAATTCCGTGTATTGTTAATTGTTTTGGGTTTTGTGTTGATCTAAGCCTATATGATCAGAACTGTTTTCTAAGGAAGAGATCAGTAAACCTTTTTTACTTTTAACCTGTTTTCTCTTGAGATTAAAGTCTTATTTACAGTTTTACTGTAAGATAAGAATTGCCAGAATGATGTTAGTTCTTAAAATGATATATTGTATTAAAACAGAAAAATTAAGTAAATAGCCTACATTATCTAGATATTCGTTTTTTCTTCTTCGGGATTCTGTTTTTCCCTGTTTTTCGCTCTCAAAGTCAGTTTTTTAATTAGAACATCAACTTTATCTGTTTTTCTAAGTCAAAAACAATGCTTAAATCACATCAGGAGACCATTTTTGAAGTTTGGAATAATTCTCAGAAATGTAGATGTTTTTGGTGTAGTTGCCCCTAATTCAAGTGTGCATCTACAGTAGCTACAGGCTGTTGTTTAGTGTTGTTTTTTTAGTGCACATGTGATAAGGGGCTCAACTTTGTTTTTTGAACTGGGGGGACATATCTAGTCGGATAAACACTTCAAACAGCCTACACGACCGCTAGGAGGTGTCCGCATAGTCCTAAAGCACACCGTTGCCTTGTTTTGTAATACATTCCAATGATTCAACTGGGCTGACAAAAATGCAATTTCAGAATGTGGGCGGGACATGTCCCCCCGTCCCCAGTGATAGTTGCACCCCTGCATGTGATCATAGCTGCAGGAAGTAGGTGAGGGTCGGGGTACACTGGGGGAGGGTGGAAAAAAAGGTTTTGCCCGCTCTGCAGAAAGCTATTGCTTTGCTAATATAGGACTATTAAAGGCCCAGTGCACTACTTTTGTGAATATTTGTTTTAATGCATATATAAAGTACCAGTCAAAAGTTTGGAAACACCTACTCATTCAAGTTTTTTTTTTTTTTTTTTTTTAACTATTTTCTACATTGTAGAATAAAAGTGAAGTCAACAAAACTATGAAATAACACATATGGAATCATGTAGTAAACAAAAAGTGTTCAACAAATCTAAATATATTTTAGATTTCTCAAAGTAGCCACCCTTTGCCTTGATGACAGCTTTGCACACTCTTGGCATTATCTCAACCAGCTTCACCTGGAATGCGTTTCCAACAGTCATGAAGGAGTTCCCACTTATGCTGAGCACTTGTTGGCTGCTTTTCCTTCACTCTGTGGTCCAACTCATCCCAAACCATCTCAATTGGGTTGAGGTCGGGTGATTGTGCAGGCCATGTCATCTGATGCAGCACTCCATCACTCTCCTTCTTGGTCAAATAGGCCTTACACAACCCGGTGTGTTGAGTCATTGTCCTGGTGAAAAACAAATGATAGACCCACTAAGCGCAAACCAGATGGGATGGCGTATCGCTGCAAGATCCCACTGTAGCCCTGCTGGTTAAGTGTATCTTGAATTCTAAATAAATCACTGACAGAGTCACCAGTAAAGCACCATCACACTTCCTCCTCCATGCTTCGCAGTGGGAACTACACATGCGGAGATCATCCTTTTACCTACTCTGCTTCTCACAAAGACATGGCAGTTGGTACGAAAAATCTCAAATTTGGAGTCATCAGACCAAAGGACAATTTTCCACGGGTCTAATGTCCATTGCTTGTGTTTCTTGGCCCAAGCAAGTCTCTTCATCTTATTGGTGTCCTTTAGTAGTGTTTTTGTTGGGGTCTTCTTTCCTGTGGCGGTCCTCATGAGAGCCAGTTTTATCATAGTGCTTGATGGTTTATGCGACTGTACTTGAAGAAAGTTCTTGACATATTTTGGATTGACTGACCTTTATGTCTTAAGGCAATTATGGACTGTCGTTTCTCTTTGCTTATGGGAGCTGTTCTTGCCATAATATGGGTGTGGTATTTTACCAAATAGGGTTATCTTCTGCATACCACCCCTACCTTGTCACAACATAACTGATTGGCTCAAACGCATTAAGAAGGAAAAAAAATCCACAAATTAACTTTTAACAAGGCACACCTGTTATATGAAATGCATTCCAGATGACTACCTCATGAAGCTGGTTTAGAGAATGCCAAGAGTGTGCAAAGCTGTCAAGGCAAAGGGTGGCTACTTTAATCAGATATAAAATATATTTTGATTTAACACTTCTTTGGTTACTACATGACTCCATATGTGTTATTTCATAGTTTTGATGTCTTCAGTATTATTCTACGATGTAGAAAATAGTAAAAAATAAAGAAAAACCCGGGGTGGCAGGGTAGCCTAGTGGTTAGAGCGTTGGACTAGTAACCGAAAGGTTGCAAGATCAAACCCACGAGCTAACAAGGTACAATCTGTCGTTCTGCCCCTGAACAGGCAGTTAACCCACTGTTCCTAGGCCGTCATTGAAAATAAGAATTTGTTCTTAACTGACTTGCCTAGTTAAATAAAGGTAAAATAAAATGAGTAGGTGTATCCAAACTTTTAACTGGTACTGTATGTATATTTTATTAAACATTTTCAGTGGGTGCCGCAGCACCCTCAGCACCCCTACTTCCCACGGCTATGCAGATGATGGTAGAATTTGTATAACAAATACCCACTGAATTGATGGAAATAATTGTGACGTCATTCTGGCAGGTAAGCATAGACTACTTTGTTGTTAACATTTAATTGAGATGGTTTTTTGGACAGCTGCAGGAAGACTGGTTTCATTAGTATCATCGCTAAAGTCGCACCACACAGACGGGTGCATTCTCATTGCCTCTTCGGAAATTTGAAGGAAATACTAATCACTGATATACATTCTGTTCTTGTTTTATGATGAACTTGGGCAAATGAATACATTTTCAATATACTTAATGCCTGGATTCCATGAGTGCCCTATAATATTTGGACCAGAATGAGGCTCTCCACTACCTACAGTATTTTTCCTGCAGTGATGATTCTTCATCGAATGTTTTCATAATTTATCTGCAGATAATCGCCAAAAAGCCCCTAAGTCTACCAGTAGCTTATGCAAATTAGGGAGCCAAATGAACAGAGCCACTTATTGTAAACAAAAATATAATATGTTTCTAAACCCTATCTACATTAATGTGGATGCTACCATGATTACGGATCATTCTGAATAAATTGTGAGTAATGATGAGTAAGAAGTATACCTCCCCTGTTATTGTAATGCTGAGAGGTTAGCATGTCTTGGGTATGATATTTGTGCGTCTTTAACTTCATCACTTATCATTATTCACGATTAATTCAGGATTATCTGTAATCAAGGTAGTATCCACATTAATGCAGAAGTCTTTAGAATCATATTCTATTCTTATTTACAATAAAAGTGACTCCAGGGGCCTCCCGGGTGGCGCAGCGGTCTAAGGCACTGTATTGCAGTGCTTGAGAAATCACTACAGATCCGGGTTGGACCGGGTGATCCATGAGGCGGCACACAATTGGCCCAGCGTCGTCTGGGTTAGGGGAGGGTTTGGCTGGCTGGGATGTCCTTGTCCCATCGAGCTCTAGCTACTCCTTGTGGCAGGCTGGGCGCATGCACGCTGACACGGTCGCCAGTCGTACAGTGCTTCCTCTGACACATTGGTGCGGCTGGCTTCCAGGTTAAGCGAGCAGTGTGTCAAGAAGCAGTGCGGCTTGGAAGGGTCGTGTTTCGGAGGACGCATGGCTCTTGACTGTCGCCTCTCCCAAGACTGTATGGGAGTTGCAGCGATGGGACAAGACTGTAACTACCAATTGGATATCATGAAATTGGAGAGGGAAAAAAAGGGGGTAAAAAAATGTAAATAAATAAATATGTTACTGCAAAATGGCACTTCATTATTTGCCATTCATTTCTATTGGGCACAAAATAATCTGAAACACAACCAAAACAAACCGCAAATACATCCAACAATTTTGTAGTCACCAGCTTGATGTAATCATTGTGTGCTACTTTTGTCTACTTTAATACAGATAAGTGAATTTGTCCCACTTTTGGTTATGTACAAAAAGTGCTTTCATTTCTAAACGGGTCAACTGGGATGGATTAAAATACCCTCAAGCGAAAGCTGGCAGTCTGTACTTTAACCTCGTAGTCATTGTGTCATTTGAAATCCAAAATGCTAGAGTCCAGAGCCAAAACAACAACAAATGTGTCACTGACCCAATAGTTTTCTAAGGTCCAAAATAAGCCCATAGAAACGCATTAGGCTTATTTTGGGACAGATTTTGGCGAGTGAAACATTGTCTCGCTTCGCCTCTTCCTCTCTGCTGCGTTTCCCTGTCATCACTCGCTTTGTGACTGACCATCACTAGATGTTAGAAGATGCATACTAATGTTTGTTCTAGTAGGAGAGGGCTCGATGAACTAGCGAATTGAAACTTTGAAATGAAAAGTAGCCTAGTTAATATGAAGTGGAAAATGAGCTGGCTGAAAATGAGTCTAACCAGCTGATTAGCCGACAGCCTTTGCTAATGGAAAAGACTATATGGGAGATGGAGCTCTTTCGCACCTATAGATTGAGAAATGAGGGGAAATCTGGAGACAGACAGAAAGGAGATTAAAGTTACAGAAATGGGTCGGGATGAGTTCACAACATCATTTAGGCTTGCTGACGCTACATTGACCTTTTCAGCATTGTTATGTTCCTGTAACCCTCGTCTTTCGCTCAGGGGGGCAATGGAGGGAGTTGTGTGTGTGAGTGCGTGCATGTGTTTGTTGGGGGGATAGCTCGCTGACAGATTGATTGCACCGTGATTTGGGCTTTTCTCTCACTCAATCACTCGGTGACAGGGGTGCATTGTCTCGTACCTGTTATCATTTAACAGTCTCTGGCTTTCATTAAAGAGGATTTTGATTCATTATGGAGAATTGTTTGTAAGCTAAATCTGGACGGAGAAAGCAATTTGCAAAGGAAAACATGGGCGCGCACCTGATTGTCCTCAGCCCCCAAACAAAACAAGCGAGTAATACACGCAGGAAATGCAAATTCCCGTTACAGAATCTTTTTGTCATACACCACACTGGAGCAAACTTTCATTGTAATTGAAAAAAGCAATTTCCTATTCAAATGTGAATTCTCAATCGTGCTTGGCAGAGTTCTATTTATTTCCCCTGAAGGCAGCCAATGAAAAACATGCCAGCAACACAATAGACCCAACACTTTTTAAGGGATAGTTAATGTATATTGTTTTAGCTTTAATTGTTTTTCACCGATAACAAGCTAACAAACGTAAAAGTTGTTTGAATGAAACAAACACCCTAGGTCGGAAATTAGCTCTAACTTCAAAGAGTGAACAATCCATTTAATACACAACCAAAGTCAGTATTTTCACTTGATACAGTTGTGCTGCCTGTTGCCCTTGGGGCCCCCACACTTTTTTTTAGCAAATGTTATCTGCTATTATAACACTTTCTATGAAGTGCATTTAGATAACGAATTTATAGTACATCCCAGCTTCTTCTGTTGGCCTTCGTCAGTGCATACAGGTAGCAGAGGATTATAAAACTTGTTGTGAGCATGCAATACAGTTTATGGCTCCTCATAACAGCTCATAGCCCCTCTGGGCGCAAACAGGGCCGCCTCAGTCAGCTAACCGAGACGCCGGTGCCACTGAGCCACAGGGGTGTGTGCGTGTGTGTAATTAGGAACCACTGCTGCGGATCCACCTGCCTTCAAGCCCCATAACTCTCCGTAAGCTAGCGTTACAACTGCTTGACACTGTCTTGAATGTTTTGTTGTGTAGCTTTCACTGTAAGCTGATCTATATTGTTTTGTGAAGCAGTGGCTAAGGAGTATGGCGATAATAGAAATAGTAATATCTCAATGATGGATATTGGACCACGACTCCCTTGTCAATGGAGATGTCGGGTTGAGGCATCGGGAGAGGCAGGCAACGGAAACCAATCGCTTTGTCCTATCAAATAGCACGTAATGGACTTGTGTGGAGGCTTGATTGCAGGATACATGCAACAAGAACAAAAAAACAAAGCCCCACTTTGGTATCTGCTTTTTGTTTCCTTCTCCGAACCTGCTGCTTCCCAGTTTCAGGACCCAAGTCCTTTTAGCACAAATCTATTTCTGAATAGGCGCTCTAATGCACAATGTGGATTAACTTAACCCAGCATTAAAGCTATTGATTACCTCCTCCCAAGTAGCCATCCATAGCATAATATGCTCAAATTACCCGGGCGCTCGCGGAAGAAGCGTTTGAATTCATTTCATTGTGGAGGGAGAGGTGTGGCCGTGGACTTGTAACCATGTGGACATAAGCGGGAAGACAATACCATTTCCATTTTACAGTAACGATGAGGCCGTCTTTGTGGCAATAAGGTTGCGTGCAGGCAATGGGGCTGATGGTAAATAGGGGCCGCACCCCTCTTATGCCTCCCTTAGCTCTTCTACCACACCCACACCCTCTCTGTAAACCCTATCGTGCACCTCCCTGCCCCCCAGATTCCTCTTATAATTAGAGAGAGATGCCTCACTCCAGGGCATATGATGACAAGCAAGGAGGATAGCTTGTTAGTTTGCTTCTAATTGCATTTGCAGACTGTTTGTCAGAGTTAAGTGATTATAAAGGACAGAACCCTTTGACACATGCTTGTCTGTTGGTTTGCTGTAATGGACTTTTCCTCGGTCTTCTGCAATACAAGTGGTGATGGATAAGTGTTTTTTGATATTTGGGGAATATTGGCCTGCTAAGGGGCATTATAGGGCATAAGGCACCTGTTGTACCAGTATTTCAGATCTGCTGACATTTTCAGTCACTGCTTAGTTTCTAAGCAAGGATGCTAGCCAGGTACTATCCTACCACATTTAACCTGCAGAGAGTTTGAAAAATGTTCTGTTCTAACAAAAGTAATACCTCTCTAATACAGAACACTTATTACAGAATGTTTACCTCAATGTCAACCAGAGGTGAAACACCCAACACATGTGAACATTGTATCCACTTGTGAGCAATGTCATGGCTTGAATTATCATTGGGCAGTTAATCAGCTAGGAGAACCGGAACTAGCCTATTGTTTCATTACAAATTGAACCAAAGTCCTAACACATCAGCAACTGGGCACTCTCGTGTCAATTCCCTCATCAACATTTGATCTAAGACTTTATTTTCTGATCATGCCCCCTCTCCCCCAGATGATCCTCTTCCCAGGACACTGTAAGTATATGCTTGTGTCGTTATTACAGAGGGACATTCATTCTTATCCTTAGTCATCCTTATTTGTTATGCTGTACGCAACCTCACTTAGAATGTCCGACTGCAATGCTGTGACGCACTGTGACACTATTACCATGTCAATGATGCGTGTGTATCAGTCTGTGCACTGACACACACAGTACTTTACAAAGCCAAGTCCCGATTTTAGCACACTCAAGTTTCTCACTGGAGTTCAAACCGAGCTTGATCCATCCAGCCAACTATTTGCACAAAGAGGAAAGCTTCCACTGAGGGATGTAAAGTCAGTCACGCTAAGCCATGTAACATTTGTAAATGTAATATTTAATATGTAAATGTGAAGACTTGATTGATGGTTCATCTTGCCATAACAGGATAGATTACAGCTGAGGACTTTTGTTGACCCTTGGCTCTCCATGAGAGTAGGCCTGTGTTTAGCAAGTCACAGGACACTCAAAATTACAGTCAGGTGTAGAATGCTTCTGTATGCTTCTGTGGCCGCCAGTACCAGGCCTTATCCACAGCCTCGGAGACTGTTAAATGTTTCAGACCGTGCAGTCCCGGCGCCCCATGCTGTCTCCCCCAGGGCACTAGGTAGTGGAAAGTGCAGCATAAATGTGCTACTCTGGCTCACTAATTAGCAAGAGCTTGGGTTTCTGGACTTCTGCATTGGCAAGAGGCCAGGGTCAGGCTGGCTTAAGGCATACCTCTGTATGCAGTGCTACTGTAGTAGCCATTTTGTATTTTGAAGCTTCCTCGTCTGCCAGTATTTAGATATTGATCATCTCTGGCCAAGTGGTACTGTAGGAAATTAACACCGGTTCGATTGACATTCGACATGACTGTCTTTTTCCCCCCACTTCTAACTAATTTTTTTTTAAGACTTAACCTGTACTGGTAACTGAACTAGCATGATGACTCGTGTTACTCACACAAGCTGTAAAGCATGTATCTCTACTCTTGTATGAGTAGTTGTATGTCTCATCGTAAACAAATACGAGTATGTACACTGTCCTCTGCTTGTTTGTGCTGTAGGCACCACTTTCATTACCTGGAAACATATGGCTCTGTGAGCTTAGAAGTAGGGTTGAATGGTGGGAACTGTCCAAAACCACTCCCTTTTCCCAGGATAAATAACTGCGAGAAACCGGTAAATTACAATAAATTATTTATATGAGAACAGCATGGTGTGAAATTTAACTGTTAAATGATTTGCAATGTCTAAATATGGCTTCTCTACGGCCTCTGCATGACGAATCAACGCACAGGGTGGGGACAGATAGCCCATCTCTGTATGGAGCTCAGTTCACAATGCATGTAGACCTATCATCTCATCATGGTAACTTTTTTTATTGTGACAGATAGGCCTACATTTGCTGCAGCATAGCCTATGCTACAGCAATATAAAGACCCAAATGTGTGTCTAATTTACCCATCTCCATCTGGCATTCGGGGGTCACCTTGTGTTCTAATTGTAAGGATTTTTTAAACTTCTAATTGCTGCTGCAGAGTTTTATAACCGCTTATCACTCAAATATCATTGCTTTAAATCAGTGCACGCAAGAGCACTCTCTCGCAGTGAGCACTCTCTCGTAGTCTTTGTCTCACCATCAACTCCATTGAAATTGCATTCAAAATAGATAATCCTGTTCTAGATTGATATATACAGTGGGGAGAACAAGTATTTTTGATACACTGCCGATTTTGCAGGTTTTCCTACTTACAAAGCATGCAGTGGTCTGTAATTTTTATCATAGGTACACTTCAACTGTGAGAGACGGAATCTAAAACAAAAATCCAGAAAATAACATTGTATGATTTTTAAGTAATTCATTTTCATTTTATTGCATGACATAAGTATTTGATATGTCAGAAAAGCAGAACTTAATATTTGGTACAGAAACCTTTGTTTGCAATTACAGAGATCATACGTTTCCTGTAGTTCTTAACCAGGTTTGCACACACTGCAGCAGGGATTTTGGCCCACTCCTCCATACAGACCTTCTCCAGATCCTTCAGGTTTCGGGGCTGTCGCTGGGCAATACGGACTTTCAGCTCCTTCCAAAGATTTTCTATTGGGTTCAGGTCTGGAGACTGGCTAGGCCACTCCAGGACCTTGAGATGCTTCTTACGGAGCCACTCCTTAGTTGCCCTGGCTGTGTGTTTCGGGTCGTTGTCATGCTGGAAGACCCAACCACGACCCATCTTCAATGCTCTTACTGAGGGAAGGAGGTTGTTGGCCAAGATCTTGCGATACATGGCCCCATCCATCCTCCCCTCAATACGGTGCAGTTGTCCTGTCCCCTTTGCAGAAAAGCATCCCCAAAGAATGATGTTTCCACCTCCATGCTTCACGGTTGGGATGGTGTTCTTGGGGTTGTACTCATCCTTCTTCTTCCTCCTAACACGGCGAGTGGAGTTTAGACCAAAAAGCTCTATTTTTGTCTCATCAGACCACATGACCTTCTCCCATTCCTCCTCTGGATCATCCAGATGGTCATTGGCAAACTTCAGACGGGCCTGGACATGCGCTGGCTTGAACAGGGGGATTTGCTGCAGGATTTTAATCCATGACGGCGTAGTGTGTTACTAATGGTTTTCTTTGAGACTGTGGTCCCAGCTCTCTTCAGGTCATTGACCAGGTCCTGCCGTGTAGTTCTGGGCTGATCCCTCACCTTCCTCATGATCATTGATGCCCCATGAGGTGAGATCTTGCATGGAGCCCCAGACCGAGGGTGATTGACCATCATCTTGAACTTCCTCCATTTTCTTAATTGCGCCAACCGTTGTTGCCTTCTCACCAAGCTGCTTGCCTATTGTCCTGTTGCCCATCCCAGCCTTGTGCAGGTCTACAATTTAACCCTGATGTCCTTACACAGCTCTCTGGTCTTGGCCATTGTGGAGAGGTTGGAGTCTGTTTGAGTGTGTGGTCAGGTGTCTTTTATACAGGTGCAGTTAATACAGGTAATGAGTGGAGAAAAGGAGGGCTTCTTATAGAAAAACTAACAGGTCTGTGAGAGCCGGAATTCTTACTGGTTGGAAGGTGATCAAATTCTTATGTCATTCAATAAAATGCTAATGAATTACTTAGAAATCATACAATGTGATTTTCTGGATTTATGTTTTAGATTCCGTCTCTCACAGTTGAAGTGTACCTATGATAAAACTTACAGACCTCTACATGCTTTGTAAGTAGGAAACACTGCCGATTTTGCAGGTTATCAAAAACTTGTTCTCCCCACTGTATATCCCTATTTATAGATGTCCAGGCCTACATCTTTCAGGTAATACTTTCAATGCAGTATTCGCCTTATATTTAGATAATTCATGATGGGTTACGCATAATGTGCTTCTAAATTATAGCCTCTGTCTCTTACGCAAGCGCATGTGCTCCACTGGCCTCTCCTTAAAAAATGCTCCTTAGCTCTTGGAGTCCCATGCAGGAAAAGCTAGAATAGAATAGCAGTTCTTATACCAATACACTATTTGAAGAGGGACACTCTTTTTTGCTGAATGTTAAATGTTTTACAGCAGCCAATAGAGCTCCGGGTAGGCTGTAAGTTATTTATTCAGACCCATAACCATTCAATCTTTGTGAAGAGAAGTGAAAGCCTTCTGCATCTAATTCTAGTCCTATATTATCCAAGGATGTCATAAGAATGATTTAAGATTAGGACAACTGTTGAAAGGAACAATAGAGAAAGTGGAGGTAGGCTAATAACATTAGTGAAAATATTATGAAAGGTATATATGGGTCAAAGACGAGACGTAAATGTGGTGTCCGAAGGCCATCCATTTAACGTAAAAAGATAAATATGTATAAATATAATATTTATTAACTCAACTCTTACCCTTTTGACCCAGAAATATTTGTGTTGCAAACTATTAAAACCTTTCTAGGGCAGGCGTTCCGCTAGCGGAACCCCTTGGCAACATTCCGCTGAAAAGGCAGTGTGCGAAATTCAAAAATATTTTTTATAAATATGTAACTTTCACACATTAGTCCAATACAGTCCAATACAGCAAATGAAAAAAACTTCTTGTTAATCTACCCATCGTGTCCGATTTCAAAAATGCTTTACAGCGAAAGCACAACATATGATTATGTTAGGTCATAGCCAAGTCAAAAAAAACACACAGCCAGTTTTCCAGCCAAAGATAGGAGTCACAAAAAGCAGAAATATTGATCAAATTAATCACTAACCTTTGATCTTCATCAGATGACACTCATAGGACATAATGTTACACAATACATGTATGTTTTGTTCGATAATGTGCATATTTATATCCAAAAATATCAGTTTACATTGGCACGTTACGTGCAGTAATGTTTTGATTCCAAAACATCCGGTGATTTTGCAGAAATACTTATAATAAACATAGATAAAAGATACAAGTGTTATTCACAGAATTAAAGGTAGACTTCTCCTTAATGCAACCGCTGTGTCAGATTTTCAAAAAAACTTTACGGAAAAAGCATAACCTGAGTACGGCGCTCAGAGCCCAATCCAGCCAAAGAAATATCCATCTTGTTGATGTCAACAGAAGTTAGAAATAACACTATAAATATTCACTTACCTTTGATGATCTTCATTAGAAGGCACTCCCAGGAATCCCAGTTCGACAATAAATGACTGATTTGTTCCGTAAAGTTCCATAAACTCCATCATTTATGTCCAAATAGCCACTTGTTGTTAGCGTGTTCAGCCCAGTAATCCATCTTCATGAGGCGCGAGCACTTTGTCCAGACAAAAACTCGACAAGTTCCCGTTACAGGTCGTAGAAACAAGTCAAACAATGTATGGAATCAATCTTTAAGATGTTTTTAACACAAATCATCAATAAGGTTCCAGCCGGGGAGAATTTCATTGTCTGAAGAAAAGCACTGTAACGAGAGCTAACTCTGTCGGGAGCGCGCGTCATGAGCCTGAGACACTCTTCCAGACCCATGACTCATTGAGCTCCCATTCCCCCCTCCTTTATAGCAGAAGCCTGAAACAAGTTTCTAAAGACTGTTGACATCTAGTGGAAGCCATAGGAAGTGCAACTTGACTCCATAGGCATTGTGTATTCAGTAGGCCAAGCTTTGAAAAATGACATAACTCAGATTTCCCACTTCCTGGTTGGATTTTTTTCAGGTTTTCACCTGCCATATGAGTTTTGTTATACTCACAGACATCATTCAAACAGTTTTAGAAACTTCAGATTGTTTTCTATCCAATACTAATAATAATATGCATATATTAGCATCTGGGACAGCATAGGAGGCAGTTCACTCTGGGCATGCTATTCATCCAAAAGTGAAAATGCTACCCCCTATCCCACAATGGTTAAATTAAGGAAGTTATTGAGCTCTAAAGTGTCAATGTTCTTCAGTGGTACTGTCCGGGTTAAAATTTTAATGACAAAAGTGTTTTTAAGATTTAGTAATTCATCCCCAAAATATAAATTAACACCCATGGCATAATTGTGTTAGGGTTTGCAACAATATATAGAATAATGGGCGACATACTGTATCATTTGAATAACTTTTGTCCAGACTTTTGCGCTTCATCAATGTCATTCAGTATATCAAAGGTAAAAAGCCATTTTAAAGCATATCACATGATGGTAATAATGGGACAGTGTGTGACATCACAAGGAAGACCCATTGAAGACCCACTATCAATGTGAGGTGGTGCGTAAATCTCTCTGAAATATTTGATGATTTCACCTTTTCATAACAAAAATGGATGTCCTTCAGTACAACACAGAAAACATACTTTTCATGTTATTATTTTATCAAAAGCTATATTAAATTTGAAAAGTGAGGATAATCTTTATAGGTCAAGGTCATCACTTTATACAGATGGCCAAAGAACTGCCTGTTAAATAGGTTTATGTATGAAATCTGTCCTTCAGTATCACGCCTTTGTCCTTCAGCACAACAAAAGTTTCATGTTAAACCAGTGTCACCCGTTGTGCTGAATGACCCCAAGTTAAGGACATCACATACTACGTCAAGTCTGATGTCCAAGCAGTAATCTCCGAACCAGAGCTGTTTACTCCAAAACGAAGGAATTCAAAACTCTGCAACTCTGACGGGGAAAAGTTTACAGAGCTTTATTACTCCAAATTCCAAGTTACAAACCAGTTAGGCTACAGAATACTACATAGACCTACACAAGAAAACGACATACACAAGCAATCTAGAAATTAAAATAAAAAAATAGAAAAGAAATCCATGTTTTAAAGATATTGAATGATGAGTTCAGTTTGAGAATGTTGATGAGTTCCATTTCATGTTCAGACAATGGATTTGGTTAATATTCTGATGTTCAGAATACAGAAATGTTTTGTTTTGATGTTGGTGGAATAATTTTTTATGCGTTTTCTTTCAAATGCCTGAGAAATATCCGCTGTTTTGTGATGAAGCAAAACTACAGTTTTTTTTCACAATGTTTTTTAATGAATGCTTTGTTTGAAATGTTCAATGCTGATTTAATCCTACGTGAATTATATTGTACCTCATGTGTCAGTTAAACTATGTTGCATAGTAAAACCCATGTTCTTTGTGTGTGGCGTATGGGTAATTTCTCTCTCTTGCTCTAGTATGGAAGCAATCTAAGTTCAGCTAGCCTGCACATTTTAAACATCTTATCCTGTTTTTTCTAACTTAAAAATTAGCTAAAAGAAAAATACTATGGCTGCTACTAATAATAGTTCATAGGATCATTATTGTTATTGCTGAAGGAATCACATTTAATCAATATTTCTGGGCCGTAGTGATATGTGTCATTCAGGGTAAAAAATATTGTCATACAGTATAACGCTAGCATTTTATTAAAATACAATAACTTTGTTTTATTGACTCACAGAGAGACAAAAACAAATCTCAAAGGATGAAGTGAAAGATATTTTCATAGATTTCTGCATTTTTTTCAGTGAAAGGCTTGAAGTTTTGTGAAAAACTTTCAACAAATTTTATGTTCTACCTGTGACACATCATATATGTGGGATTCAAAATAAAATGTCATTTTTTCTGGGTAGTTATATTTCTGCCAGTCTAAGCATGGATATATAACCTTGTGATTATGATAAATGGACATTTAAAAATAATAATAAACCGTGTTATACTGAATGACATTTTGCTTGGGTACATTCATATGAATCACAATAAAAATTATTTATTGGCTTTATTCTTGAATATAACTAATATAAGGGCATAGGTGACACTCCAATGAACATTAAAAGTATTTTAGGGATTTGTAATTGCTGGGGTTTTTTTTGCTACTTTGAAATACATCTTTGACCCATATGCGTCAGCCTACTAATTATACAAATAGGCCCTATTATATTTCCAAATTAAAATCAATTTTGCTAGCCTATACTTGTAACTTTGTAGGCTGTATGTGCTGCATTAGAATCGCAAATACAGTACAGTAATACAGTTCACGCTCAAAAATATTAGCCTACTGGAACTAGTTTCATTTATTTATCTAAGAGAGCATATACTGTAGCTAGGTTCATCTATGGGCTTTTATGTTTTTCTGTCATGCGTAATGTACAGTAACCTACTGTATATCATATGTATTGTATAACGGCACAATCATTTGGGCTTTTTTGGGCTTGAGATCATGAAATGTCATTAATGTATTTAAAATATGGCTCATCAGGCTCAGGTTAGAATTTTCATGCTGATCAAAGCTCTAATCAAATCCTGACATTTATACTCTTTATAATGCTTTTGAATGACACTTCTGGGAAATAGTGGGGTACCTGGGAGAAAAGTGATTTATTCTTGGGATAGAACATTTGTAAAATACTGGGAAAATATTCAACCATTATTAGTGAGCCATGCCAGTCTCGCCAAATGAAATGATTGACCCGCTGGGTAATTTGGATACTCAAATTGTGGGCCGGATTGGAAAGCCTCAGTTTGATTGCTCTCTCGTCTGTTTATGCAAAAACCACTGGGGATATCATTGGGTTTACAAGCCCAAAAGCAATCACGGCTCCTCCAACACCCGGACTGTGAAAACCTGACCTCAATAACGGCACAGGGTCCACCCCTGTCTCGGCAATCGCCCATAAATCTATGCTCAAGTCGTCGGCCATTGTTGATCTGCTGGAATGCCACAGCCGAATTAAACATTTATGCCGGTGACTGCTGATGCTGCCTGCTGCCACGTCACTGTTGCCTGCAACTTGGGAGCAATACAATGCTTGACAGTCTCACTGACCTGAATGATGGTTGTCAGTAGAGGCTGGGGGACTCTATTTCAGTCTACATATAGTTGTCTCCACTGGGGGAATGGACAGTGAATAGATAGCCAGCCCGCAATCCCATGTTGATTTCATGCATCCGCTCAATCGAAGAAGTGGTTTCTTAAAACCAGAGTAAAAAAATGCAGAAACTGTCCATGGAAGTTGTGGTGTTTTAAAAGAGAAAGAATGCGTAATGTTTTATCTCGCCTCTATCTTCCAATGAAGGTCAAGTAGAACGTTTAACAAACAATTTAGGAGGAAATGCGAGTCAGGAATTGGCAGCTATTAAAAAAAAAAAAGGCATAAATAATTCAATGAAATAACGGGAATGAGCAGGGTTAATCTCTGGGTAAATCGCTCAGGCTAATGTCAAATGCGTTCACAAACCCAGTGAACTTGGCCTAATGACTCATTATCCCCGCTGGGCTGCTGTTGGAAGCGATGGGACGTTGGCCTTGATGTTGGAACCATAGAAATATAATTACACTTAAGCACCTGTCGCTACTGTACTGTAAGTTCAGGGAGTGTATGGTTGTAGTTTACAATACCTTTAGGGATTACACAGTACACAGATGTGATTGCATGTTTTTGAGCTAATGTACAGTAGTACTAGGGCAGTGGTGCATCACCTGAGAGGATTTTTCAATCAAAAAATATCTCTTCTGGAGTATGCTCAAAAATGTGTCGAGCAAATGTCATCAGGACTAGCAGTTGACTGACGTTGACAGGTCATTTTCACAATCAAGCCTAGAATAATTGTTAAAGAAATGAGAGAAATTATACGGTCACCCACAAAATATTAGATCCGACAACGGTAGTGTAATGACAGCTCCAGCTTTTCAGA